>NC_133662.1:97591757-97782755 GCF_037893015.1 Macrotis lagotis | reverse complement strand
ATCAGAACCATAAGGTTTGAACTGGTTTTCACCACATGAACTATTTTTTTGAAAACCAAATTTAAGAGATTATATTAAGTTACATCATGTCTTGTTATTAGCAAACTAATAGAATTACCTAGGAATCTTTTCAGAGAAGCAGAGCCACCTTAGAACTGCCCTGAATATGAGGCCTATTCCAGAATGTCCAAAAGAATATTTTCAAGGATCAGACAGCTACATCAAACATTTCAAGACAAAATGTCCTGTTAAATGAACATAGGGAGTGAGTATTAGGATTCAAGGAGACTTGATTTTTTTTAATATTGATGATCATTATTACATTTCTTTTGCCTTTTGTTTCATAGTGTTTGTGCTTATGGAGTTTTTTTAGTTACCTTGGTGACATGTAAATCTCCCTTCTCAAAATTAGTCCTTTTTAGAGCTCTCTAATTTGATCTGTAACCTGAATTACTAATGAAAATCTTATAGATTTGGCTTATGGATAAGCAATCCATGGGGTGGGAGTAGAAGGGGGAATGGATGGTCCCCTCCCAGATTAAACAAAAGGAGGAATTGTGGGAATTGAATGACCTACACTGACTTCTTGCATCTCAATTCTAGATCTACCTCAGTTTCATTTTTGTACAATTATAACTCTAATCCATTTTCTGTCTTGTGAGAAAACTTAATTCAGTTGTTAGGAATTGTGTGAAAGTTTTTGTATTGTTTGAACCTAGTCCTACATGACTCAGAAGCTGGACCACCTGCTACTTAGAGACCCTTGACTAAGGACTTAGATTATGCTCATCAGAAACCTAGTCTAATTCAAAGATTGATGCAAAGAGTTTTCTCACAATTACACATCTCAAGCAACCCATATGTCTTATCTGAAAAATGACCTGGTACTGGTCAATCAGTTATCATTTCTATGCTTCTTTCATTGAATACAGATTAATGGGAGGAGTTGGACACCTCTTTTTCTGATTTCTGGAAATTGAACTTATTTACTCTTCCACTCCCAACTTGGAAAATTCCTTTTCTTGCCTCCCATTAGAAATCAGATCACCTAATCTTATATCCTGATTAATTGATTTCTTTAAATTAATTGATCTTTTTGGAGTAATTGTTTTAACACAAAAAAAAATCTGACTCCCCCTGCATTCAGGGTCCAAAATCAAAGCTGAAGAAGCCTGGTCCCAATTCGCTATGCAATTGGCAAGCATTGCTTAATAAATTGATATGCTAGAAAGCCCGAACTTTTTTTTAAAGTCATTTCATTTTTCAGCTGCCACCCTGCCACACTGACTGATTAGATGCGTGGTTGTAAAGGAAGAGATGTTGAAACCTAGTAAGATGACATCAGAATCCTGATAAGAGGAAAGCTATCTGGTCTGGACTGGCAGCCTCATGAGTTTTGTGGAATCTGTCTCACTCCCAATTAAACTGAAGCACTTTCAATGTCCTTTTGAGGGTGTTTCTATATTGAAAGCATTTGTATGTGCTGTGTTAGTTTGAGAAGTGAAAAGGATTTTGTCAACTGGGAAGTGCTGCACCAACAACAAGAAGTTCAGAGAAGTAGTTTCCTGAGTAAACCAATGACATCAAATCCTGTAATCCAGAGTTGTAAATTAATCTGAGAATATGATTTTCCATCCAGGTTCTTGTACATGCCTATTTTCTCCCACAGATACTGAATGCATTGACCAAAACTTATATTTGGATTGTGAAGTGGATTATGAGGTTTTTATTATTCCTTAATTTTTAATGCAGCACTATTTGTAATATTGTTGTTATTGTCATCATTAATATTGTTATTATCTTCCTTCTTGCTAAATATTTATGTTTGAGATCTAAAAGTGTCAGCCATTTGAGTAGATGATTTGTGTAAATGGAAGTGCATGGGTAGGATACAAGAATTGAGATGAGTGAAGAAATTATATTTCCCCAAAACAGGGTTATCCCAAAGCCCTGTGAGAATTTCCAGGGTAGTTGTATGGTGGCCCTTATCAAGAATGAATGAGTCAGTGAGGGGGTTAATAGGTGTACAAATCTTCAAGGCATGAAGTAGTTGTAGACTTTCCACACATCTATTTTGCAAAGAATAAGGCTCTCTGTCACAAGTTCCTTCAATGTATTTACTTAAAAGAGCTCTGTGCCTTCACCTCCTTTTTACTCTCGTCTCAGGGAAAGAGAGCATCTCTTTACCCATATAACCTCTTTGTGTTTTTTATTCTATCCATTTCTTCCTTCTAGAGTACATTACTTAATCAATATCCTCTTTTTTTCTCTCTCTCATGCATCTATAAACTCCTCCTTTCTCTTAGCTTCTTTCAATCAGTCTACAAATATGTGCACATGATTCCTAGCTAAAGGAAAAAACAAAGAAAAACCTTCCATTGACATTCCCAAGTCTCATCTCTCTCTTCCCTTTCTCCATCAAATTTTTGAAAAAATAATCCATGTTTAATGCCACCACTTTCCTACTTTCTAGAGCCACAACAAGAAATCTTTCAGGGGTGAACACAGTTGAGTAGGAGAATAAGGGAGGGGAAGTTATAATGGTGCAGAGAACAGTACAATCAAGAGAAGAGAAATTCAGGTTGACTCCACAGACAGAACCCTTTCTATTACATGCTACTACATTAAACTTTGAGGTCCACTATAAAATCTATCCTTATATGATTTATGTAGAATTTTAAATTGATTAATACTGATTGGAAAAGAGTAAAGGTTCACCCTATTGAAATCCTCCCCATCCTTCATGAATCAGCTAGGTAGTGTGATAAGTAGAATGCTAAGTTTAGAGTCAGGAAGAACAGAATTCAAAAATCTGCCTCAGACATGTACTAATAGGATGATTCAGATTGTTTAACCTCTCTTGGTCTTAATTTCCTTACCTGCAAAATAAAAGGATTGGACAAAATGATGATGATTCTAAGGTCCCTTCTATTTTGAAATCCTATGAAATTAAATGAAATCTCCTCTAATCAGCCTTCCCATTTTGCCTCTAATTAGAAATAACCTTTACTTGACCCCAGAAATGATTTGACACTGATAATACCCTACAATGTATCATACTCATTTGTGTTGTGTGTCATTTCCCTACTACTCTGTTTTAGAGATTTACTGAAAGTACAAAAAAATACTAATTGGTTATCATGTGCAAAGAGCTGGAACTATAATTTCTAGAAAATAAAGAAAGACCTTGCTCTCAAAGGGCTCACATTCTAATGGAAATAAATAGCACATATAGAAGGATTCAGCCGCAAGTCAGATGAAAGTCCAAGTGGTCATTAGAATGCAGCAATAAGGCAAATAGTAAAACATCTTCATTAGTGCCATTTCAATTGATAAGAACTATACTCATTTCTGACAGTGAAACATTTGGAATGCCAAGAACTTGGAAATGAGAAGTTTCCTTTCTTATATAAACCTTTAGTAAATGTGACTGCAAAGGAGAAGATGACTAGCATTAGCAGAGAGAGTTGTCAGGTCACCTCCACTAGCTACCATCCATTTCTGGACTGGAAGCAGGGTCAGTGTTCTGGGGAAGACTATTCCTCCCCAGGTTTTTGGATTAAGACACCTGCTGCTCACAGTTAGTTGGAGGTTAGTGTTGGCAATAGAGGGATGGAGAATCTCTTCCCAGTGAGGATTGTGGAGCTTAAATTATCTGAGGCCAAAGACATGTCTTTTTTCATGGATATTCTTCTAGCACCAAACATAATATTATATACACAAAAAAGTGATCTGCTTAATAAAGCAGTTTGAACTAACCCAATCTGTTGAAGTGTATAGAAAACTAATCCCTTAAGAGGAAAATAATAGGGGTGGCTAGGTGGCGTAGTGGATAAAACACCGGCCTTGGAGTCAGGAGCACCTGGGTTCAAATCTGGTCTCAGACACTTAATAATTACCTAGCTGTGTGGCCTTGGGCAAGCCATTTAACCTCATTTGCCTTGCAAAAACCTAAAAAAAAAAGAGGAAAATAATAAAGGATTGTCTAGAACGAATGCAATTTTGTTTTTTTTTCTATACACACAAACCAATTTGTCTTTTAACCCACTTAATAGGTCAATATTTTCCCAAAATATCCCCAATCATCTGCTCAGGTTTTGAACAAGCCATAATCAACATGTGGGTTTTTCCTGATTAGGGTAAAATGATAAATTTTCTAGTCTGTATGGATCAAATATTTTTACTTTCAGCTTATCCTATAAGCTATAATATGGATAAGATTATTCAGTTTTAACAAATACTGCAGTCATGATCCACCGTGATTCCAGAGGACTGATAATGAAGACCATTACCCATCTCCTAATAATAGAGTAATTGTGTAGAATAAGACATATATTTTTATATATCACCAATAAAGGAATTTCTTTTGCTTGACAATTGATAACAAGGATTTTTTTTTAAGCAGTAGAAGGAGAAGGTAAGGGAAAGAAAAATAAATCCTTGTTAACTGAAAACAATTTTAATTTTAAAAATATACAGTCACATTTGGTTATTATGTTAGAAAGAGTTAAAATATAATGGTTAATAAAAGAGGTCTAGATCACTGGAGTAAAAATATCTAAGTATATAACTAAAAGGTCATCTAGTACAACTCCTTCCTCTTATAGAGTATGGTCTTGGGAGTGAGGAACATCTGAAGTTCTTACTAACTGCATGACAATGGAAAATCAATCAACAAGAATCTATTAAGTACCTACTTTGTGGCAACTAAGTAATATAGTGGATTGGAGTCAGGAAGATCTGAGTTCAAATCGGGCCTCAAACACTCACTAGCAGTGAGACCCTGGGTAAATCACTTAACCCTGTTGACCTCATTCTCTTCATCAGGAAAAGAAGCTGAAAAAGGAAATGTCAAATCACTCTAGAAATGCTGAATGGGGCCACAAAGAGTGGGGCCACAAATGAAGTGACAATAAAATAATAATGATTATGACAGGCTGGGTCCTAGAGTTAGGGAAAAAAAACAGTCTCCTGATCCTAAATTCATTGCTTTTTCTTCTGGACCACATTACCTCTCCCATAGCAACAGGAAAATTAGAAGGGGAGAATTTGGGGTTGGGGATAGTGAAGGACTATTGAATTCTTTCTTGGACATGTTGACTTTGAGATACCTTGTCAAGATAAAGAAGGCCAGCAAGCAGTTTATAATGCAAGGCTGCAGCTCAAGAGAGCTGCTGACCCTCGCACAGATACATGTCACTGCAGAAAAGATACAGAGGTGCCCTGGGGTGCTACCAGAGTCTCCCTGATCGCTCATTCACCCCAACTGATCTGTCTCCTGTCTCTTAACTGCTTATTTTCATTCTTTCCACTCCAAAGGTGTCTGCCACTCTTTGCCCTTGTCATCCTTGATGAGGTCTTTAAACCTGTTTGTTGGTTTCCACTTCTCCCTGCCTTCCTTTTTTCTTGTCTCATCTATCTCTTACCACTTCTCCCACATACTTCTTGGCTTTTTGTGTTTAAAAGGGATGATCTTTTATAGATGTTGCCAACCCATCGGAACATATCTGTCCTTCCATCCAGTGAACCAGAAGGTGATAGCATGTCATTTTGTTGAGGCACTTTGTAAACCACCACCACCAGCATCTTGGAGCAGCAGAAAGTAAGTATACTATGATAGTGTACAAAGAAGTATTAGATTTGGACTTTGGGAAGTTTGAATGGTGACTCTTCTATTTACTAAATTGTGACCCTGAGCATATCACTTAACCCCTCTGTGTTATGGGGAGGATGTGTTTGAACTGATATGAATTTCCCTTCTAATTCTAAAAGTCAGTGTTATAATTTAGAATAGCAACTAAGATATGAGAGATTTGACCAGGTCTTTGACACATGGCCCATGCATACTCCATAATAGCTATGAAACAAAACAGTGTTCAAATCATTTTATTTGGAAAGATAATATGAAAGTGTCTTTGAAAAGATTTCCAAATGCTCTGAATACAAGCTGGGCATTGTGCTTCTGTCCCTGATAAATTTAAAAGAGCAGACACAAATAAATTGTCCATTGAGATGGAGAAAACTGATGAATCTGAAGATTTAAGATTACAGTGACTCTAACCAATACATAAAGGTGGAACCTTGAGGGAAGAGTTAGCCACTCACAAGTAGGGAACATATGAGATTGCTGAGTTGTTTAGCTATTAGGAAATAAGATATTTTTAAAAATACATTTTTTCTGATGCCTTTTGTCTTATCATCATAGTCATTTCCAGGAAAGGACTTATCTGCATATACATACACTTCTTTCCCCAAACCATGTTCAAGTTTGAACTCTTTATAACAGAGAAAAACATTAAGTCAAGGCAGCCAATGCAATGACCCCATCTGATAATGTGCAAACCATTCTTTTCTAATAGTTCTCTCCTTAATCATGATGAGGGTAATATATTTCATGATCTTTTTTATAGAACCATCACTTGCTTTTCAGTTGCTCAGAATTCATCTTTTCATTTACATTATAATCATTATGTGTATTGATCTTTTCATTCTACTTATTTCTGCATAGTTTTTGAAAATCTTCACATCTTTCTCTGAAAGTCTTTTATTTGTAATATCTTAGTGCATAATCACATTTCATAGTCTTTTCAGCCATACCCTAGTCAATGACATACCGTTTTGTTCCTAATTCCCTTATACCATAAAGTCTTGCAAAAAATACTTTGTCAGCTATTAGACCTCTTTTTCCATTTTTCACTTCCTTAGGGGTACATGTCCAGTGGCAGTGTCACAGAGTCAAAGGAAATAGACAATTTAGTCTTGTTTCATTGTTCTCATAATCTTTAACATAATCATTACTTTTATGATGTAGTTTGAGATAAATTAGCCATTAGTCTTCATTTAGGACTCTATCTTTGGCATGTATTTCCATCATTATTTGGGGGATTGAAAGTTTTTTTTTTTATTTTTGCCTTTGAAATTGATTTGCTTTATAGCCAAGTATAAGATCATTTTTGTAAAAAATACTATGAATAGGGCAGCTAGGTGGTATAGTGGGTAAAGCACTGGCCTTGGAGTCAGGAGTACCTGGGTTCAAATCCAGTCTCAGACACTTAATAATTACCTAGCTGTGTGGCCTTGGGAAAGCTACTTAACCCCATTTGCCTTGCAAAAACCTAAAAAAAATACTATGAATACTAACAAAAGTGTATACTTTAATATTCCTATTCAGAAATCACAATCAATCAATGAAATATGGCTTTTCTAATAATTCATTCAGCTCTGTTTTTCTTCATGTTTAGCTTTATGTTGGATTTATTCAGCTCTAAGGGATGCATATTCAAGTCTCTGATTTTATTGTGCTAATGTCAGCATCCCTTTATAATTTATCTCATTTTTAAGCACTTAGATTTTACATGTTACTTTTTCATTGTCTTTGATAATTTTAAACATAATGTTCTCTCGCTACTTGCCTTTCCTGAGATTAACAATGTTTGTTATTACTTTATTTGAAATATCATGATTGTAAATCCTACTTTTTTTATTCACCTGAAAAGTTGTTCCCAACCCTGATTTTCTTTTTTTAACTTCTTTTTTTATTTCATGATTTCAAATAAAGGATTTTGTTGAAAAAACTTTAGTCAATATTCATTAATATTATTTGCCTATAGTTTTATTTTATGCCAGACTTGTACTTTACAATTAAAATAATTACAACAAAAAAAGAAAAATGAAATTATTATTAGCATCTCTGAAAATATGAAAGGACAGTGAGAGAAGGCAAAGTTGTTTAAGTTAATTGGCATTTTTATCTCCATGCTAGTAGAAATGGGTGTTCATATGTTATAAGCTTAAATTCTTGAGGTCTTTGCTTAAGAGAAAAGTGGCTGGAAACATTATTTACTACTAGATTAAAATCAAAGTTCACTAAAAGGAAAACCCAGAAACATGTACTTAGAAAGCAAATCACTGTCTCAATAGAATTAAGTAATTTTTTTTCCTTTCCTTTTGAAATCAGTTAATGAAATGTGCAGGATTTTGCTCAACATGTGGTTATAACAGAACCTGTTTATAACAGCTAGATGAGGGACTCATACTTTTTCTACTCCTTTACTGATTACTCCTCTTGCCACCTTTCCTCTATTGCAGGTGTGTCTAATTTTCATGCAGCCTGAGTCACCTATCTAAAAAATGAAGGAACAGGTGAGCACATGAGCTATTATAGGCCAATTTAACTCTTAATACAGCTTGAGTTTTTCACATATTCAACATTGTATGGTCTCACAGACCACTAAAGGTTTTTGTTTGTTTGTTCTACAAAAGACAAGCATAGAGGAATTAGTATCTTTGTTTTAAAACATTATATGACTCATTATGTTAACAGACAACTTTATTGTATGCAATATTAATTGCTATTTTGTCACAGGACTTTGAGAATAGATTTCAAGATTTTAGAAAATACCAACTGCATTTCAGTATATTTGCTTCTTCATTTTCAGTTGACATCAACACATTGCCTACAAACTTACAAATATAATATAGAGTTGCAATCAGATATGCAACTTAAAGAAAATTTTATTCAAGTGTCTTTATTGAATTTTTAAAAGTACCTGCCTAAAGAAAACTATCTGACTTTTCATGAATATGTTCTTTTCATCTCTTTTGGGGAATACATACATTTGCACACAACTTTTTTTTATATGAAGCTCTAAATCACTAATAATAAGAGAAATACCAATTAAGGCAACTCTGAGGTATCACTTCAAGTCTATCAGATTGGTTAACACAATATGAAAAGAAAATGATTCAAAGGCTGAAAGAGATGTAGAAAAATAGGTCCAACCATTCTGTAGGATAATTTGGACTTATGCCCCAAAGACTATATAACCCTTTGATCCAGCATTTCTGTATCCTGAAGTGATCCCCCCAAAAAAGGAAAAGAACCTATTTACACAAAAATATTTATAGCAGCTATTTTTTGTGCTGGCAAAGAATTGGAAGTTGAGAGCATGCCCACAATTGGAGAAAAGTTGAACAAGTTGTGTCATATGATTGTTTTGGAATACTATTATAAGAACTAATGAACAGAATAGTTCCAGAACAAGCTAGGAGGACTTACAGAAACTGATGCACAGAGAAATGAGCAAAACCAGGATAACATTGTACAGAGTAACAACAATATTATAATGATGATCAACTGTGAAAGATAGCTACTCTGATCAAGAGAATTATCTAAGATAATTCCAAAGAACTCATGGCAGCAAATGCCACCCACCCTCAGAGAAAGAGAAAGTGAACTCTGAGTCAGATTGTAGTATTTTATTTTTTACTTTATTATCTTATTATTATATGGCATATAGAAATATGTTTTACATGACTTAATATCCATAATTGATGTTGTTTGCCTTCTCAATAGGTGGAAAAAAAGGATTGAGAAAGAAAAATTCTGAAACTTAAAAGAAAGAAAAAATAAAAATTAAACGCAAAAAAGTATCTAAAATTCATCATCATTTCTCCAAAGCAGCATCTCCTTCCAACTCCTCCATTAACCTTGTTAGTACAAACATCTAGGTTTTTTTAAAACTCCTTTCTTTTCAGCCTACTCATGTAATCATCAAATAGTTACCTGGAAACTTAAATTATTCATCATTTACATTAATCAAATGAACTGGTTAATTTAAACATTTCACTATATGCCAAAATATGATAGACATTTTCCAGAACATATAATTATGCTATATCCATAGTCTAATTTAAATAATGCATACATGTGTGGGTTGTTACTAAATGAAATTTACTTCTACTTATTATGAGAAGATATTTTCATAAATGTAATTTTCAAGTATAAAAAGTAACCGTACTTTCATATATCTATGAGTTTCACATATATTACATATATGTATAAATATAAATAACATATATATGATTAATTTTTTTAATCTTCCATGATAACTCTATCACAAAATGACTCAAAGAGAAATTAGGCCAGTTCCTGAAACAAAGCACCATGGAAGTAAAGATTATTTCTTTGTACTTATATCATAGGTACCTGACCCAAAGGATGGAAATATAAAGGTGGTACATAATCATTATTTTTGATTGTTTCCATACCCAAGAATAACAAAAATATATCTATTCCTACCATAAAATTATTCTACCTCAATTTTCAGCTTTATACATTATGAAAGACAAAAATAGAATACGTGAAGAAAAAAAGATTTTCTAGAGATAGTGAAGCATCAAGCATAAACAGAATACAAATGTTAAAAGATTTTGGGGGAAATGCAGATTTCTCTGAAAGGTTTTATATTTCAGATCAAGGATTTTTTGGGAATAAATGACAAGATTATATATGGAAAAATTTATTGTGTTTCTTCCAAATATCCTAGTTGAACACTTTTTTAAAAATATTATTTCAACAACTTTCTAATCACACAAAATTAATAGTTAACTGTTAGCTTCATTCTCAGAACTGGTTTTTTTTTTGTTGGTTTTTTTGCAAGGCAAATGGGGTTAAGCGACTTGCCCAAGGCCGCACAGTTAGGTAATTATTAAGTGTCTAAGGCTGGATTTGAACTGGAGTACTCCTGACTCCAGGGTGGGTGCTCTATCCACTGGACCACCTAGTTGCCTCCATTCTCAGAATTGTTAATAACTTCTTTTGCCCCAGATATATAGGAAATCAGCTTTTATTGTCATAGCTCTGAAACTTAAGGAAAAGGTTTGAAATATGGACACATTTATAAATAGCAAGTGCCCCCCCAACTTATCCTAATCAATCAGAAGAGCTGCATCAGTTTATATGTATGACAAAGATCATGAACCTAAGTTTGAAACTTAGCTTCCAAAAATACCACATATTTTAGAAATTTTATGTTTTTCTATCAAATTTCTTCCCTGATATCACAATAACATACAATGTGGTGTGGACAGGTTTTATTATATGAGTTTTATAGGTCAAGATAGATATCAAACTAGAATAGAGATAAAAATGCTACATGGGATATAATTAAGGAGGCTTCAATCTGACCTAAATTGGCTTCCAAAGACTAAAAGAGCCTATAAACCTATTTAGCTAATAAACATTTGATTTACTTGCTGAGAGGAATAAGATGACAGCCAAGGGAAATAATGATTGAGATTAGTATAATAAAGCACAATGTAATATTTTATTAAAGGTTATGGTTAAGATGTAGGAGTAGTTTCACCTCATAAACCAGTGAGAAGCAGTAGAGGAAAAACCAAATCTGCAAAAAGATGGGAGAGAAACTAATTAGGCAAAAATCATCCTAAGGATGTTTAAGGATGAAACTGCAAATAAAACAACAAATAAAAAGTCTATAAGTGGGGCAGCTAGGTGGCGCAGTGGATAGAGCACCAGCCCTGGAGTCAAGAGTACATGAGTTCAAATCCAGTCTCAGACACTTAATAATTGCCTAGCTGTGTGGCCTTCAGCAAGCCATTTAACCCCATTTGCCTTGTAAAAAAACTTTTAAAAAAAGTCTATAAGTATTTTAATTTTTAAAAAGACCTCTTTTCTCACTGATGATAAGTGAAAGTACTACCCTGGGACTTTGCATGTGTTACATGAGAAGTCAAAATATTCCAAAAGAAAGAAAAAAAGGCAACTAGGTATGGTGAATAGAGCTTTGGGCTTGCATTCAGGAAGATCTAAGTTCAAATTCTGTCTTTTCAAATCCAAACATTTACTAGCTATAAAACCTTGGTCACATTATTTAACCTTTATTTGTCTCAGCTAGTTTAACTGTAAAATGTGAGTAAAATAGCACCTGACATGTCCTTCTGGCTATACCTCCTAGTGAGTGTGTCTGATATCCAGCCCCTGTCCTGGGTTAAAGGCCACTCCTTTCCTTGGATGGACAAGCCAGAGGTAGCTTTTCAGATCCCATCTTCTGAAAGTGGAAGGTAAAAAATAAACCCTTTTCAAAGCTATATCTTTTGGGGTTCTTTAGTCAGACTTTCCATGCACACCTATATAATCTGTGAACCTAAAATGAAAGTTAATAAAAATGTGTTTGTTAGCCCAATTTTGTTTTACTCTTTCATAAGGCCAAAATCTGGAGGTTAATGTTAGTCCCTTACCAGGACAAATGCTGAGAATTAACACATATTTATTCTAATTATTATTTTTAAAGTAAAAACTCAGAGGACCCATCTTCATTTTTGGAGGACCTCTCCTCAGATTAAATGAGAGAGCCTTTGCAAAGTGCCTGGTATATGGTAGCCACTTTAAATATTAATTATTGTTACAGTCAGTGAGAGTGGACAATACCCATACATATATTTAATGATATCCATGTGGAAAAGATACAACTCTGAAGGCATTTAGACATTGAATATGAAATAGAAAGAATCCTGAAGGCCTTAAAGAAACTTCTGACTTGTTACAATAAGAATGACAGAGAGGATGTCCATAAATAATGACTCATATACCTACTTTCCCATCTCTACAAAATTCTTATAGTCATTGAAGGTATTCTTGATGAAGGTATAAAATGGAAGTTAGACTATATTTTTATAGCTACTCTATTGTCTGGAAAGTATAAAGAACCCAAGACATAAATGATTTTTATTTACTGATTATTGTTTTTTTAGATTTTTGCAAGGCATTGGGGTTAAGTGACCACACAGCTAGGTAATTATTAAGTATCTGAGGTTGGATTTGAACTCAGGTACTCCTGACTCCAAGGCCAGGGCTCACTGCGCCACCTAGCCACCCCTATTTATTGATTATTTTAAAAATTTTATTTGCTAGAACAAAAAATGCTTACTCTAAAATACTCTTCCAACCAAGTGTCTGCCATGCATATGTGGACACCAGTCAAAATTCCTTGAAGGTGTAACTACAACAATAGGTTTATAATTTTATGATTATTAATATTAACTTAATGGTCAATATCAATCAAGAAATAAAACATAGAGATGAATGCTCATTAAAGCATTTGTCACTACCATGGAGAGTTTATAGGGAAAAGTCCTATTGAAAGAGTATTCTCTCTAGCTGATAGAGACTATCTCCCAGTTTTTTTCTCTTTGCATAAAGGTATAGAATGCTGCAAAAATCTTTTTTAATGAAATACAAAATAAATCACAATAGTTCAGCCCAAATCCACACAGGAAAAAAAAATGAATGAATGGTGCTCATTGTTCAGATAAAGATCTGTAGTTAGATGGAAAATCTTAGAGTTAGTCTATCATATATCTTGGATAGACATTATGGATGGTCACTGAGCTGGGACCAGAATTAAGCAGGAAGAAAAAAAAGAGCTAGCTTGTTTCAAGGCAATCTTGACAAAGTCTCTCTCTAGATAGATTCAAACTCCCAATAACCCTATCTTCCTGGGATTCTCTCCTACCTTGGAAAAAAATTATCATTTCAATGTGCCAAAAAAGCTTCTAAAAACAACTAAACATGCAATATTTTAAATTTAGAAGTGTCAACAAAGTTAAAAACTACTCAAGATCCTGATCATTGCAAATATTATAGAGCATGAAAACAATGAATTAATTGAAACATATTAAAATGAATTATTATCTGACAATAAAGAATATTATACTATGTGAAGAGCTTCTGATGAATAGAAAAAAAAATTAAGATTAGATTTAACTAGTATTATTATCCTTAATTCTATATAGATATTTTCATTAAAGCACTAGGCTGTGGGAAAGTACTGATAATAGTAGACTTCAAATAGTTACAGAGAGTTTAGGAGTAGTCTCTGTTGTCCTCGCATGTCATAATGTTAGAAGTGAAGTTCTAGGTAGGTTTATGCTAAAATCAGAATAAAAATTTCTAGTTGTATTCCCAAATATACAATAAGTTTTAGGTTTTCAATGTCATCAGTCTCTAAGAGGTAAAGGAGAAATCATAATTAAAAACACCCAGAGGGTTCTTTGCAGAACATTTTACTTTAAAGTCATACAAAATGTATCCTATCCCTTCAAAGGTCTAGAGGGGGGGAAAAAAGAGGAAGAGTATAATGAAAAATGTATTTTTGTACTAAAGCTTTTAGGTAAAAACTAGGCATTTTTTGCACAGTATTTTTATATTGAAGATCATGTTTTCTTGAAGATTTGTCTTCTTGTTTACAAATAAGGAAACAAGATATTAGTTTCCCCAAAGACGTACATGTATGCTGTTAAGAAAGTTACATTTAGAATTAAAATTCTATATTACTGGACCTATCTAGAGTCCTTTGAGCAGTTTCCTCTTAACTGATGTAAAGTAGAAAGAGTAGAGTGATGGGGTTTTCTTTGTTTTTTTCAGCAGAGTAATGTTAAGTAAACTAAGCAGGCAGATAATTCATTAGCAAGAACAAAAGGGAAGAAAAAAATACTAAAAAACATTGTGAAATGCTGGGAAATTCAGTAGTCACTCAAAAAATTACTATAAGCAGTTTTTTATAAGCACTTTTTAAATGTTATTTCACTGAACATCTTTCTGAAGAATTGCTTGCTTGTCTTTTCCCCATTTGACTACATCTCTCAAAAGACTTTCAGGCAAAGAGTATATCAGTCCATAATCTCCCAATGTTATGTATGTGAAGATGTAATGATTTTGGAAGTAAATCTTAGGGGCAGCTAGGTGGCGCAGTGGATAGAACACCAACCCTGGAGTCAGGAGGACCTGAGTTCAAATTTGACCTCAGATATTTAATAATTACCTAGCTGTATGACCTTCAGCAAGTCACTTAAAAACCCATTGCTATGGAGCAGCTAGGTGGCACAGTGGATAGAGAGCCGGCCCGGGAGTCAGGAGTACCTGAATTCAAATCTGGCCTCAGACACTTAATAGTTGCCTGGCTGTGTGGCCTTGGGCAAGCCACTTAACCCATTGCCTTGCAAAAACCAAAATAAACAAAAAACCCCATTGCCTTAAATAAGTAAAATTTTAAAACAAGAAAGTAAATCTTAGAGACTGAAAGGGAAATGGAAAAGGTAGGAAGGGTCTCTGCCATGTTTGGAGCAGTCAAGTAGTCCAGTGAATAGAGCTCTCAGCCTGAAAAGAAAATTTCAGTTCAAATTTAGCCTCAGATAGTCTGTGACCTTCAGCAAATTACCTAACCTCTACTTTCCTCAGCTGCCTCATCTGTAAAATGGGTATAATAATAGTACTTACCTCTCAAGACTGTGGTAAGGATCAAATGAATTAATTGTGGAACCTTCAGCATAATATATTGCATATAAGTGCTATATAAATGTTGGCTATTATTATTAAGAGAGTTTCAAATAGATAAACCAAAGAACAGAGAGCATGGAAAACCATCAAGGATAATAATCTGAAAATCAATTCTGAAATCAATCAAGCCAGGAAGTGAAATCCACTCCCAGATGGTGCCGGGTATCATGAATGATAGACACCACACTTTTCTATATCCAGAAAGAATCAGGGGATTTGTATTAATTGTATGGATTTCCTTTTACTTTATGTCACAGCAGGAGCCAGTGGTAAGGAAGTTACATCCTGAAGACTGGTAAAGATTCAGATGACTGCCATTTTTGAAATACATCTTTGCATTTTATTTAGTCCAATTAAACTTCTTACTAATATTATAAACTTCCCTTAAAGGTTTTGAATGACACGATAAGCTGAAAAGGAATGATAAGTGAATATCTCACTGAGTACAAATATGAACTATAAACAGATCGAATTGCATTCCTATATAAGGACACCAGGATGATGCAGCAGCATTGTATGTTTTATTGTTGATGTTCAGTCATACCCAACCCTTCATGACCCTATTTGGGATTTTCTTGGCAAGGATACTGGAGTGGTTTGCCATTTCCTTATCTAGCTTATTTTACAGGAAACTGAGGTATACAAGATTATGTGATTTGCCCTGGGACACACAATAGTAAGTATCTCAGGTCAAATTTGACCTCAGGAAGATGAGTCTTCATGACTCCAGGCTAGTAGATATCATCCATTGTACCACCTAGCTTCCTAGTATTGGATGTTATATGGGGTTAAGTAATGGTTACCACTGTCTAAGGTCCTAGAAACTAACAAAGACATGACTACCATCCATCTTAATATATTATCTTTTATTTCAGTCAAGTCACTTCATTTTTTGGCAAGGTAGCTAGATGGTGAAAAGGATGGAGCACTGGTCTTGTTGACGGGAAGATAGGAGTTTGAATCTGGCCTCAGACATTCATTAGCTATGTGACTTTGGGCAAGTCACTTAACCCTGATTGCCTCATATCAGTCCTGATCTATATCTGGCCACTGGACCCAGATGATTTTGGAAGAGAAAGTGAGATTGGTTAATGTAACACAGCTCCCCCCTTCACTCCAATCCAATTCATGTACTTTTCATGACATCACCTCCCTGATGTCTAGTCTTTTTCAAAAACAAAAGACAACCCTTAAATTTTATGACCCTCATTTTCTTCATTTATAAGTTAAGAGTTTAGAGTAGCTGATGGGTAATTCCAAATTTTATAATTGAATTTACTTCAATATTTTGAAAGATCTAATCTCATTTCATCAATATTAATACTCTTTCCAGCACTGTAAATTGTAATGCTTCTATAACTTATTGGACAAGCAGTTTCATGAGACAGCTTTGTGGTGGGCAAAAAAAAAATAGCATTTGATGACCAGATTTAAAGTGATGAGTTTCTTCAAACTTAAAATAAATATGGCTTTGTAGGATACCCCTTTGTTGGACCCACACTTGAGCCTTTCCAGTTTTATGTAACTTAGGACTTAAACTCTTCTGGCATGACTTTCAAGAGCTCAAGGTTAGATTCATGTCACAAGGAGGCAGAGTAAATCAGAGTAAAGAGGTAGTGGAAGATCTTTTTATTTATGTGCTCTATAACTAGATAATGATTGCAAAACTTATAACTGCCATCTATATGGTGCTTTAGAGCTTACAAACCTTACAAACTTACAAACCCTGTGAGTTAACAGAGTTATTGTCTTCAGTTTATAAAGGAGTAAATTGGGGATAAGGGGTTAGTATATTATAGTCACATGACAAGCATTTGTCAGAGCCAGGACTCAAACTAGATCAACTGATTCAAAGTCCAGAACATTGCCTTCCACTCTACAATATCTCCCAATAATTTAACTATTTATCCAATAATATTAAATAAAAGAAAAAAGAATGCACAGAGAGAGATGAAACAAAACTGGGAAATAAAAATGTTGAAAGGGTCTGTCTCAAGTCTTATTCAAAATCATATATTTTGTTCATATATTGTGTTCACCTGGTGTGGTCAATGATATCATGACAACTTTGTGAAGATTTCTAAAGAAAAGTGTTAATTTCACAATGCTTATACTGGTTCAACTCAAATTGAATGAATATGTTTCATGCTCACATTTTTCTATTTAAAATTCTTGTTATTTCATTTTAATGATCACTACATTTTTGTGAAAAAGATAGTCCTTCAAAATCCCCAGCATGTTATCACTTAAATAGCAATTGATTCTGATCCAGTGAAATTTAATGTGATTTCCAACAATGCACTGTAAAGCCTAAAGTAAATATACTTATTAAGAGATGTGAAGATAGGACCTCTTTGGTCCCAGTTTCTTAGCTATCAAAGGAGAACAGGGGACTAGGTGATCTCTATGGTACTTTTACAGCTCTAAAATTCCTTTAGTCTAGGAGTCTAGTTACCTGTCTTTTTATCATATGTCTCTAAAATCCAATTGAAACTTTAAATATGCTATTTGGGAGCTTGAAAAAATATGTTTTCCAAATGATGCAGAAAGGAATGTTTACCAGCTTAAGAAAAGTGCAGTTTCTTTATGTAAATTTACTGTCTCATAAATGTCATCAAATCATTTCACCTACAAACTCTAAGAATGATACTAATTTATCATGAGTGATTTAATTTAGTAAACTGTTTCTCTGTGAAAAGTCTATTTCTTCCTAGTCATATAACTTTTAGAGAAATATTTTAATTCTCAATATAGGAACAGATTGAATAAGTGGATCCCCAAAGGGTATTTGTGGGAAAAGATCTTGAAAAAAAGACCCCTAATGGATAGATCTCAGGAAACTGCCCTTGATTTTGTGGTCAACATTTTCATCATTTTTGTCTGGTTTTAGAAAGAAATCTCACTCTTAATAATTAGAATAAAAGTCAGGACAAGATTTTATCTTGATCATAATTAAAAATCAAACTAGGGAGAAGCATCAGTTGACCCATAGAGGGGAGTCTCTTTGAGGCAAGTGGGTTTCTAAATATGAATTATTTTCCATAAGCATTTATATAACTATGCTGGATTCACAAGTAGAAGAGGAGTCAATGGTGAAAGCATTCACTGAGATGCCCTGTATAAGATAGGAAGGAGCAGCCATCCATGAAATTTACACATCACCTACTAAGAATCAACTGAGCTGAGAGGCCTAAATTCCTGCCATGAACAGAAGTTCAATTTGCTTAAAATAAAATCAAACCAAAAAGTCTGGAACTAAACCATGGTTATCTTCTAGGAATTCTATAGGCAAAGTATTTTGATTGCACAGTGTTGGACTAACAAAGGAATGTGAGTCTTGTGAAGATAGTTCATCAGAACCACTAGATTCAATCAATGTGTAATGGCACTGAAAACAATGAATTTCACAGGGTTTTCCTCCATTCTTGGTGATGTTGGATGAAAGTCTCATTCAACATCTGATTTATGCATTGGAATTTTTGAAATGAAGATGTGGAACTGCAAAGTAGCACACCATTTGGCTAAGTCTAGGGAGATCTACCACAAAGCTGTGACCTTATCTTAGAGTGGGGAAAAAGCAATACTATGACACTCAAATTTATTGTAGGGATCCTCCAGGCAAAGAATAGATTTCTGTAAAGAAATTCAAGTGTCCACGTAAAACACAAAGTAGCAAAACTGTGAGGGGTCACCACAAACCAAGTCATTGAAAGACTGGGTGTTACCAAATAGCTCTGGAGAATAGTCAAAATTCTGCCAAAAAAAATATGCATCAAGGGATAAGGAATTAGTATTTCCTATTATACTATACAGGCACTACATTAAGTACTTTTGATACTCACAACAACCCTAAGGTAAATGCTCTTATTATTTCCATTTTAGATTGAGTGAAAAAAGGCAAAGAAGTTGAGTGACTTATCCAGGATCACACGGACAGTAAGTAGATGAATTTGAATCAGGTCTTCCTGACTCCAAGCCCTGTGCTCTCTACCTACTTGCCTCTAGCATCACAACCACCTGTTGCCCTTAGATACCTTCAAATAAGATTTCAACCGTTTTTTTCCAGCTCAAAGACTGTAGCAGAACTATTACCACCTTACTCTATCTCCATAACAACTGAATCCAAGGAGAGATAACAGAAATTCAGTATTCTAAGATAACTTTAGTTTCTAAAGAAAAACCAGATAGAGGAAGTATTCATGGTTTCTAATAGAATAAGAGGAGCAGCCACTCAAAATAGCTTCCTTTTTTAACTGGGAGAACTGGTTACCCAGGCTGAGAAAGACTGGTACAATGGACAAAGCCCTGGATTTGGACTCAGAGGATAGCAGCTCTTCTACTTCTTCTCATCTTTGGCCAAGGTAAAATTGCAGAAAATCTCCAATATATCATGTACACTTCCTTTGGCAAACTTATAGTAAAACATGGACAGGTTACCCAGGCAATGCAGCTCTGAGTTGTGATCTGTATCATTAGAAGAAACTTCCAAATTAATGAGATCACAGAACAATTAGAGTATTTGAAAGATTATGCCTGTAAAGTAGGTACTCAATCAATGTTTGTTAAATTGAATTGAAAATAGCAGTCTACTCCAGTATCTTTGACAGGAAAACTCCAAATAGGGTAAACATGACTAATGACTAAAAAACATATAACTCAGAATCATAGTGAAACATTCAGACTGTTGACTTGCTGTTCTTCCCTTCTTCACAAGTTGTCTTGTACCCTCTTTCTGGCATTCATTCCCTAATGACATCCTTTCCTCTTTGTCCTTCTTTGGAACTCCTCAGTAGTAATATGCTGCAGCCTGTTTACCCCCAATCCAGGTCTCTCCACTGAGAGACTCATTTTCAGTTCTTTAGAGGCTATTGTATTCCACATAGTCATAAAAACAGCATAGGTAGAAAGTTGGCATGAATAAAAAGGACTTTGAGTTGAGATATCCTTCATTTCATTAAAAGAGCTCTCCCATTTCCTAAAGGTAATTAACTGATGCCAACTTGCATTATTTGCCCCAACAAACATACAAATGGATATACACATTTGAGTTTACAAAGATTAAAGCAAAACAATCCCTGCCCTCATTATGATCTAGTTTTAATATCCTTAAAGTAGTTGGGTTTTCCCTTCATTTATGAACAAGCCCAATGACATCACAAGAGATGGCTTGACTCAAGCATGAATTGGATTTAAGTGAAGAAGAGTTCATTAGCCTTACTCTCTCTTCCTGAGTCTGGCATCTGGACAAGCTTTCCTACAAAGTCTGAATTTAAAAGTTTGCATTGAAAAGAACAATATCAAAGCAAAGAAAAATGATGGATGTTTTAAAATCAAAGCTATAAACTAAGACATGCTTTTCTGAAGCTTCTACTGTCCTCAACTCTCTCTGGATCAATGCTTATTTGAAAGGTTAATCAATATTAACTAGTGTGTGGAGCTATTATCCTTAGTCATTAAGTTTTCCAATGAAAGAATGATCCAAAGCCCCAATGTGATCTTTCCCCTCCCCTTGTTTACTCACTTTTATTCCCCACATGCTTTATAAATCTGAGAGTCAGTAAGATGTAGTGAAAGGACTGCCAGTCAACAAGACTGGGGTTTGGGTCTTGCCTCAGATGCTTACTACTACATGTACACCCTTAGGCAAGTCCTCCTCAATTCCTCATCTGGTAAAATGAAAAGATGGCTTTCAAGGTCCCTTCCACAGCTAAATCTGTGATCTGATCATCCTAATTGATGAGTTAAATAATTCAGTTAAATATACTGCAAGTATGAACTAAAGTCAGCTAACCATATACTCCACAAGGCACTTCCTGAGAATTTGCCTGCCTTCTTGAATGGATTATCTGAAGTATAGCTGAGGTAACATTTTATGAATGAGGAAGATCCTAGACAAAAAGCTTTTAAATATAAATTACTCATAAAGAGGAAAATCTATCAGAAATATGTGGTAATGTTTTAAATTTGTTAACTTGGAAAACCTAACAAATTAGTAAAGGGGTTTTATATCAAAATATGGGATAAAGCTAGCTCAGTGAGTTGGTTCTTTCTTTAATTTGATAAAATGAGATGATACAACTACTTTATTATCTTGTAACTTAATTGAATATTGGGATAATAAACACCATGGCAGCCAGACATTGAAAAATGGTGTACAGATTTGGATTAAAAATCTCATCAAGAACTCAACATTTTGATTACTGTGATGAAAGTAATGAAAGAACATTTCATAGTGCTCAATAATTTGGAAGAAATATCAGATATAGTTTCAGGTGTGCAAGGAAGAAGGCAAAACTCTATCTGTATTATAATTAGTTCCAATTACTGCAAATGAATCACATTATTTAAACTCAGACTGCATATTTTCAATGAGATGGAACTGATTATCATATTTATATATTATAATTTTGAATAAGGTGAACTAAAATACATGCGATTACTTCAAGAGATTCATCATTTGCACTAATCGGGATTTTGCTATATATAAACAGTGTGAAACAGTGGCATATTTCAGTATTCCCAAAAAAAGGTAATTTCTTAGCATGATGTCTATAAATTTGTTAACCTCAGTGGGAGATGAAGTTCATAGATTTAGATCTAGAAGCAAGTACCCTAGGCCATCTAATATAATCTTCTCCATTGTGCTGATGGTAATAGCTAACTGGCTAACATTATTATGACTTACTTCAGGGTTTGCAAAGTGCTTTACATAAGCTAATTCAGTCAATCCTTACAACAACTTGTGAGGTAATTTCTATAATAGTCCCCATTTTATAAATGAAGAAAGTGAAGCAGACAGATGTCAAGTGACTTGAGCTGAGTCCTATAATTATTAAGTGTCTGTGTTAAGATTCAATTTCAGGTCTTAAGACCAAGTCCCATGCTCTATCTACTGTGTCATCTAACTATCTATCTCATCCATTCTATTTATCCATTCCATTTAGTATACCATGTTCCCCCCCAAAATAAGCCCTAACATGATTTTTTCTCAGGATGCTTACAATATAAGCTCTACCCCCAAAATAAGTCCCAGTTAAGATCATCAGCCAGATGGATACATTTAGTATGTCCATTGCAACACACAATGGAGGTATTAAATTATAAATTATTAATAATGGATGTACTAAATAGATACTATTAAAATGCAATTAAATATAAATAATATAATTGACATGATACTTAAAATAAATAAGTTATAATTAATATTTGTAAATACCCAAACTGGCACCTTTGGACAAGAGGTAAATGCCCATGTAAATAGATGAACCCAAAACTTATTGCCAAATGATCAGAGCACAGATACAACACATGAATAACATGCCCACTTGATAACATCTGAATGGACAGAAAACCCCACCTCTAATCATCACTAAGGGCAAGAAAGATAAGACTGAACATGTTTCAGGCATTTATGTTCAGCAGTTATAAGGAGAGGATCAATTTAATGCTGCCATTTGTTTTGTGAGGTGGCCAAAGAGGTCTGCTAGCTTGAGGTTCAGCCAGCACTCATCAAGCTAAAGACATGAAGAACATCCTTGCAGAGAAAATACATCAAATAATGATTCCTCCAGGCATGACCACCTATCTCCAGACATGCCCTGAAAATAAACCTTAATGTGACTATTGGAGCAAAAATTAATAAAAGACCCAGTCTTATTTTCAGGGAAATACAGAAATGGTTAAGTAAAATGAAGTCTAAAGAGGTCAAGTGATTTGCCTCAGGTCAAATAGCTAATAGATCTCAGAGCCTGTGTTCAAACCCAGGTCTTCTGACTCCAGTCACCTCTCTTTCCATTTCATCCTATACAGTGCTGACAAGAAAAAACTGGATTGAAGCCTAAAGGACATCTCAAAGGGAAGAAACCACTTGAAGTTTAGAAAACAATAGCAACTGCTATAGAGCAGAGAGCAGATTGATGACATGTCAAGAAATAACCAGTGCTCAAGCTATATACTTTTATTTCTCTGGAATATGCTCCAGGGCCAAAGGTGATGGTAATTTGTAGACTAGAAAAGGGAATAACAGAATGTTACTGACAATTGCTATGCATTTTCCCCCTTCTTCTTCCCTAGAGAAAACAAATCGACTGCACCAAATGTTCACTCACAGCATGATGAAGCCAAATGATAAGATGTGAGAAAAGTGACAAGAATTAGTAAGTAAGGGTGTAACTCTTCCCTTCTCCTTTTTTTATCTTTTTGTTTTATCCTTGAGGGGGACTTCTTTTCCATCTACAAGTATTTTGCTTTGTGCTAAAAGATATCCTGTAGCTACAAAAAAAAAAGAAAAGAAAAGAAAAAAGTGCCCCCACTCTCAAAGAACTGATGCTCTGGTGAGAGAGATAACATGCACAAATACAATTAGTGCATCTAAGAGAAATGGAATGATAGAAATTAGCCTTAGAAGGAAAGAAAATGATGCTGGAGACAGAACGATCTGTCAAAGGGCTCAAACTAATTCTGTAGACTCATTGCAGAGGTGATTCTAGCACTAGCCAGAGTAAATGATTGAAGCCAGCACTCCAGAAGTCATTCAAATGTGAAGAAATGAGACTCTTCTCCCAGACAAGAGTAAGGACCAGTGTTTAGGGTGGTTCAGGTGCAAAGAGCAGACATTTGGGAAGAAGAACAAAGAAGAGAGACAGGAAGCTTTTGAAAAAGAAAAATCCTTGTTTATCTGGAAGATGGGGCTCCCCAAACTTTCCCCTTCCTCCCTCCACCAAACGTCAGGGAATATGATGAAAATACTTGGCTAATGGTTAGAGTAGCTCTTCACCTGGTAGACAAGTTATACTTTATCACTGATGTCAGATCAAATGTACCTAGATTCCAAACCAAATTAAGAAACTGGAGAGACTGGATCAATGAAATCAATTCTTTTCTTTTAAGCCAGACACAAACATGCAACAAAAGTAGGAATTATCAGGTATAGCACTCCACATTCTAGGAATACATACAAGTCAATATAAAAATAATTCATGAGAAAAATAAAAAGACTACCAGGTCCCAAGAATTATACTCCCCCTTGATGTTGCTTAGTATAGCTTCACCAAAAAAAGAAGTCATTTATTCTATCTTTCTGCTGAATCTAGATGAGTGAAAGTTACACCTACTCTTTAAACTTAGATGGCTTAGTTAGTCTCTTAGGTCTAAGACTTTGGCAGAACAAGCAAAGTCCAAGATGTTAATTAATGAACTAAGGTGTTAATACAGTCACCCTATTTTCTCATGAGTTTGGAGGATGGTAGCCCACAATGTGGGCTAAGTATTACATGGAGTATCCACCAGGTCCACATATCAAAAATGTAAATGTAAGCAAAAATGTAAATGTAAATGTAAATGCAGTATTCTAAAAGAGTGGTTGAGGAGCCTAGATGTATCATTTGGTACATAAATATTGCACAGAAATCCTTGGTCCAATTTCTCAGTACCTTTCAACAGGAGGATAAAAAAACCTCTGACTTTTCTTGTGGAGCTACATGTGGAGAGGCTTTCTATAGGGTCTGGTAGTTAGAAAATTCACAAATACAAAACAGATGGTAAGTCTCAGAATTGGCCAAGTGGATAGTTATTTGGTATATGAAAGAAGCATAAGGAGATACTTGTCAATTCTTCAGAAGTTTAGAATATGAAACAATATCTAATTATAGAATCAGCTAAGATGTGCCTCCCTAGAGACACTCTCCATCATTCCCTCTTCCCTATAAGTCAGTGTTCTGTTCTAATCACCAAGTTCTGATTCTGTTTCATTCTTTCTGTGTTGAGCTGTTTTGCTAGATGTTAAAGAATCATATACTAATCCAAAGAAAAGGGTAAAGACAGCCAGCCACTTGGAAGTAAAGTGTATGAATCTGGAACCTAAAAACAAAGATTAAAATTTCATTTTTTTTCCTAAGAATCTTTTCTGCTTCTGTGCTATAAAAGCATTTTAAAGTCATTGCTTCATTTATCTTTATAACAGTACTATAGGCAAGAAGTGGAGTTGTATTAAATGGTTCTTCTCAGTGTTTCAAAGGAATGATTTCCTATGCCTAGCAGCTATCAATTTTAATTTATAAAATCAAAGATTTTCCAGGGAATCTTTGAGAGGGAAAATAATATAATAAGAGAATTCAGAGAATCAGAGGACCCATTTTCAAGCTCTGATTTTTTCCTTACTACTTGAATGATCTAAGGCAAATTACTTAATCTTTCTGGACCTTAGTTGCCTTATATGTATAAAATGGAAGGCAGAATGGTCTATGACTTAAACCACTAAATCTTGACTTAGAGAAATTATGTTCAATTCTTGCTTATGATGATTTACTATCTTGGTTATATCACCTAACATTCCTAGGTCTCATTTGTAAAGTGAGGGGATGAACTCGATGAAATCTGATGTCCTTTCCAGCTCTAAATTTACACTAAGAATATATGTTACAGATATGACTAAGGATTAAGCATCACCAGTAAGTAATTTACTCCTTTTCATTTAAATTACTTGTGTCTATTCAAAACAGAAGTAAAATGCAATCCCTCACAGGTTAGCTCATTCATGCATTTATTCATTCATGGAGTATTTATTTTCTCTTCTGTTCAAGGTACCATGTGAGACATTACAAAGGATACAAATGTAGGCAAAACAAAATCCCTGTCATCCAGACTAATAAGAAGAATGTTAACATAATGTTGTTTTAAACCTCCATATTGTGAGTAAGTTGCTTTACAACTTGTTTTTCTGCAAGTTGTTTTTCAGTTATAAGATAAACATTTGTATGGTATGGTTTAGTAAACAATACATGTGTGTTCCTAAGCATATGCGAACCTTCAGATACAACAGATCACCAATGAGAAAATAATCTAAATAACTTTACTAAATAGTTCAACAGAACTTTAGTGTAACCAACCATTGCCACCAGATAAAATAAAAAAATGCTGGCTAGAGATCCCAGTCATCAGAGAGAGAGAGAGTGTGTGTTCTTCAAACTTGCTACTCAAGCACCCCACATTTGTCTGAAAGCAATGCTAATTCCCAAGACTTGCCAGACAACCACCTTAGACACTCAGTTGGACAGTGAGGGAAACTTTTCATGATGTACTGGCATGCAAATCATTTACACAAACTTTAAGAAAAACAGGTTAGTGTTTCCTGGAGGAATTAATGTTCATTAGGTCAAATGGCTAATTATATACAATAAATTAACAATATTTCATTTTGGACTCTGACAAATTTAAATCAATGTTTCCATGCACTAATTAGCATATATATAAAGGTAAATTAATTAGGTATATGCACCTTACATTATATCCAAGAACTTATAGGTAAGAGGTAAGTGTAAATATAATACAATGACAAAATATACAAAGCATAGTTAGAAAGTGGTCTGTTTTTTCTAGTTGAAAGAGATCACATCTTTCTGGGAATAACAGATTCTAAAAAGAAGCTTGCATTATAGTTGAAAATTATACTTTTTTACCTCTCTAGCCATCTTCTATTTTTTTGCCATGTCATTTACAGCCTCTATGTTGGTGTAGGTCATGGATCCCAAGATAGAAAAACACATCCTCCTCTTTGACAGCTGTGCTGCCTGTCAAGTGCCATCTTTACCATCTTGAGGCTTGTTTATCTTCAAATGCAACTGAAGCTTTGCCTCAGTTCAAATCACTTTAGCCCTAAATCTCAAACTACTCAGAATAAAACAAAAAAATCTTTCAAAACTCAAAGAACAGTTTCATTAGTTTGTTGCAAAAAAAAATTGCCCAGAAATCCCTTGGTGGGATATTGAAGACTTTATCACATAAATAGTTTATACGCTGAAAGGGCAACAAAAATTTGCATACCCTTTGATCCAGCAACACCACTACTGGGTCTGTACACTGAAGAGATGATGAAAATGGTAAAAACATCACTTGTACAAAAATATTCAGAGCAGTCCTGTTTGTGGTGGCAAAGAATTGGAAATCAAGTAAATGTCCTTCAATTGGGGAATGGCTTAGCAAACTGTGGTATATATATGTCATGGAACGCTATTGTTCTATTAGAAACCAGGACGGATGGGAACTCAGGAAAGCCTGGAAGGATTTGCATGAACTGATGCTGGGTGAAATGAGCAGAACCAGAAAAACACTATACACCCTAACAGCAACATGGGGGCGATGATCAACCTTGATGCACTCACTCATTCCATCAGTGCAACAATCAGGGACAATTTGGGGCTCTCTGCAATGGAGAATACCATCTGTATCCAGAGAAACAACTGTGGAGTTTGAACAAAGACCAAGACTATTACCTTTAATTTAGAAAAAAACTGATAGCTGATCTTGCTATCTCTTATACTTTATGTTTCTTCCTTAAGGATATGATTTCTCTCTCATCACATTCAATTTGGATCAATGTATACCATGGAAACAATGTAAAGACTGACAAATTTCCTTCTGTGGGGGTGGGAGGAGAGAAGTAAGATCAGGGGAAAAATTGTAAAACTCAAAATAAAATCTTTAAAAATATTTTAAAAATAAAAAAATTGTTTAATATTTATGTATCAAAGAAATGAACTAGGAACTCAAGCTGGATTATATAAGTTTAATAATATAAGTTTAATATATAAGTTTAATAATCAAAGTGGGATACTCACATCAGGGCAATTTAGGGTGATCCTTAGATAAGAAATATAGATCCCTGCAAAGAACATCCCAAAATTCCCAAAGTAAATTATAGAAAAAAAGGCAAAGAAAAGAGGTGCTACAAAGTTTGTTAGTGCAGTTCAGCTGATATTTTGGGGTTTACTCTGCTCAGTTCTAGCCTCAGGTCCCTGAGTACCCCATCAATTCTGTTTTGGCTAGAGTTTTGGGTATGTGAAGCCTCTTCACATCACTGTTGTCATAATCCAGCCAATAGTTTTTCTTTAGGCTTTCATTTATCTTAGTTTACATTATTCACAGAAGAGATAGAGACTTTTGCTGAGAACCCACTTTTTTCATAACTCTTACTGAAGGAGAAATTTGCATTATTTATGACTTTACAAGTTAATTAATCCACTTCCAGGTTTTCAACCAACCAGGACCCTAGAAATGAATCTTGGACCATAGATGGTACTGAGAGTATGGAATCAGGATCAGGTATACTGGCATATAACATTTCTTGCAAGCATCCTTTGTTTTTGCTCTAACAAGTCAACTAAATTAGCTCAGCACTTGTTACCTCTTGCCTAGACTACTGCAATAGTCTCCTGATTAATGCTCCTTTTGACAATATGAACATTAACCCCTCTAAGAAAACAATTTTTCTAAATCACAGGTATGACCATATAGATTTCTATAGTAAAAAATAACTTCAGTGAACTCTAGAATAAAATTCTACCTTTTCAGTTTGGATTTTAAAGTCATCTATTGATTGTCTCTGGTTTCCCTTTCATATGATCAGAGATTTTGAGCTAAAAGGAACCTTAGAAAACCTAAAATACAACTGTATTGACCAACCCTAAGAAATGTTGTTTTGATCTTCTGAAAACAAGAAAGGTACTTAGCAAAGTAGGACCTTCATTTTTCTCAGTTCAATATACTAAAAGGGAAAAAAACCCAACAATGATGAAGGGATCAGCTGGCAGAGGGAAAGCAAGAGTCTTTGAAGAGGAGTTCTCCTGAAACAATTCAGTTAGTCAGAAGCCTGACAAAAGCAGAACCTGTAAGCAAGCATTAAATGAAACATGGCGTTAAATGATCTCTGAGACACATATAGACTCTCAGGCTGCTGATACTTGGATTAAATATGCTTGAAGTTGACCATGGAAGTTTTCAGTGCAAGTCATGTGGAAATACTCTTTTTCTAAGTTGGGTAGAAATACAGCTATAAGTTTTCAGGATATGTCCTCTTTTTTAACCTACATGGGTTTGAAATCACTTGCAGGCAAAGCCCAGAATTAACACCATTGACTTGAAGAATTATAGAATCATAAATGCAGTGGCTGAAGGGGCTTCAGAGGTCATAGAGTGCAGCCTCTTCACTTGACAAATGAACAAACAGAAGCCCATGAGATGTTAGTGACATGTGAATGGTAAGAACCAAAGGTAGGATTGGATTCATGTTTCCTTTACTCTGAAACCATTGTTTTCATTGTGCATTCATTGTTCCATGAGGATCAAAGGGAACAGGACCAAGTCTCTCTGTGATTTTTCAAAATCAAACCAAGCGGGGATCTACAAAGAAAACAGAGCAAAGTATCAGTTATCTGGTGTCATGTGAACAAAAAAAATTAATGTACTGAAATGTTCACTTTTGGATCACTTGTTTTTGAGATAATTTCTTTCTAGCCTTGAAAACATTCCTTGAACTGAAGACACATAATATAAATAGTAATTTCAGTACCCTAAGCAACTGAACTACTCACTGTTCATACTTTATTCAAACTAGTTATTTATTTATGTAAATGTATGCATATTCTCTGCCTTTTCATTCCAAATGAAAAGTCCTATTTCCTGAATTTCCAAAGAAAAGAACTTTCCATGGAAACTAAATGAGAATTTTTTTTTTAAAAAATACATATAGATGTACCAAACATAAACTCTGACTAAGGAAAGGCCAAAGATGAGATTAGAAACTGAGAATAAAATTGAGTAGCTTGCATGTAAACCAGGAAGCACTACTGGAAGAACTTTTCTATATTATAAAGATCATATTTTTCCCGCTGGGGGCATATCCTTGGCTAGCAGAGTCTCAAAAAATAAAGATGTGAACTTGAAAGTGAAAAGGGAAGTCATGCTAATATAATTTTTAGTAGGCATGTTCTGAAAGACAAGATTGTCTAATATTTCTTCACAATTTAATTCTTGTCATCCTCACTCCTCTTCCCACTAGATCACCTCCTACAAAGAATTGACTTGTAGTGAAACATAGATTGGAATTAAGTCATTTGGTCTGTGATCTCACTGGCCCCCCAAAAATAATCCCATCACCATTAATCACACCTAGTAACTAACTGCCAGTAGTTAACAATGTTTCCTCATCTAAAAAATGAGAGAGATACCCAGATAATATTCCTGTCTAGATGTAATATTCAATGATTGAGTTGAGGCTAGAAGGTTTTTTTAAACACTGAAAGATATTGTTAATTGAAACAGAGTACTCAGAATAAATGGTACAATGTGTAAAATCAGTAAATTGTATTCCATGGACACAGGTCAAGTACAAAGTAGAGCAAAATGTAATTGTGATCTTTCCCATTAGGTTTGAATTTTTATATTATTTTTCAAATGTTTTAAATATGTTTTTTAACATCACTATAACTTCCAATTGATTCTCAAAACTAACAGATCTCACTTTGTAGTAAGATGATTAAACAAAACATAAAATAAACAAAACAAACTAATATATTGACCATGACTGATAACATATATCTCATAACATATCCTCATTTCTGCTGAGAACCAAGACATGCTTCACATCAGTCTTCTGAAGCCACAACCAGTCACACTGACCAGATTCTGATGTTACCATCTGCTTTGTTGCTGTACCCTAAAGACCATGAACTCTTTTCCATCTGAACTGCCACTGAAATTTTCTATATGTGTTGTCTCCTCTATGAGAATGTGGGTTCAAGAGCAGAAACTGACATGCTTTACTATTAGTATCCCTTATTGATTATTATATGCTTTGTACATAGTAAGCACTTAATAAGAGTTTTGTTCAATCATTCTTGTTTTCCAGAATTGTTGGCTATTGTATAGTTTTCTTGTTTTTACTAACTTCACTCTGCATCAATTCATATGTCTTCTCAAATTTCTCTTAAATCTTCATATTTGTCATTAATGTTTGTCACATAAATATGTCCTAATTCAATCAGCCATTCCCCAGATAATGGCCATCAAGTTTTTAAAAATATTTTTGCCATCATAAAAATGTTACCATATCTTCTCTTTGAATTCCTTTCACTATATGGACTATAATTATATTTATTCTTCTTCATCTTTCAAGATTAGAGTATCTGGGCCATATTTGTCTAAAACACAATGAGATATTAACTCAATTTTAGAAAACAATTTGCATAATATAAAGGTTAATTGTTTTTTCACATATTTTTAGATTTTTTTCAATGTAATGATTGTTTTTTTTAAAATACTAATATTTAGGAGTGTGTGGAGGAAAGAGCTGGGGAAAACTGTGGATATAAAAGGCATCTATAAAATCTTTTTAAATACATCAAAATTTTTGTTAAAATTAAAATCAAATGGAACTTATATTTCAGTTTTTGATATAAACATAACTATTTTCTTATTTTAAATTGCACTAATTTTTTAAAAGTTCATCATAGCTTGTAACTTTTGGGAAGAGATCCCATTTATGATTTGTTTAATCTCTGTTTCTAAGACTGAGTTATCTAGATTGTTAATTTTTATATTATATTTCTGTAAATACACAACTATTTTAACTTTTCAGTTTGTTTTCTAGTAATTAAGTATAATCATTTCTAATAATTTCTTCTCTTCATTTGTTTTCTTCTTTTATCTCCTATTTTAATTTTAATAATAGTGACTTGGTCTCTTTAAAAAAATTAAATTCTTGTTTATGTTTACAACTTCTTTCAAAGTTTCTATTTTCATGTAGGAAGTTATTTGGAAGTTATTAATTTGGGGAGGATCCAAGATGGCAGCAGGAGAACAACCTTTCCCAGGAGCTCTCTCCAAAATATTTCAAAAACCTGAAAATTATGACTCTAAATTTTCAAGAGACAGAAGCCACAAAAAGATCCAATGAGGCAATTATCCATCCCAAGGTAACCTGGAAAATAGTTGGAAGGCTCTGTTCCACATGGCTGAAGGGGGCAGCAGCTTGCCAGAGCAAAGGAGCTCCAGCCTTCCCAGAACAGCCCACTGGGCTCCTGGGTCTCTGGGAGCCCAGGCACCTGACAGCAGAAGCCAAACTAGAAAGCACCAAGTTCAACTTGGAAGATCAACAGGGAAACCTCTTCCAGAGAAAACATGAAGCCCAGGCCAGCCTGGCCCTCCTCAGCATGGCAGCAACCCTCAGTACAGCCCAAATTCCAAGAAATGGAAGCAGGCCCCCAGAGCTGCCCAGCAGGAGCCACCCAGCAGCTGTTTCAAGAGCACTCAGCCCACAGAAGGTAAGGGAGTAGGAGGAGACTGTCAAGGTCTCTCCTCTGTCCCTGGGAGAGGCTTTGCCCATATCCAGACCCTGATCACAGGCTGGGTCCCCATACTGTCATAGAGAAGGGACCCTCCTCACAGCCCCAGGGCAGAGGCATATGCTTGTGGTCATCCACAGACCAGAGCACAGGCAGGAGAGCAGTCAGAGCCTCCCATTAGACCTTGAAGGAACTGAGGTCCTTGTGGGGGTGTCCCAATAACACTCAAAAGCTCAGGAAGCACCCCAAAACTAGGGTACAGGTTGGGGAAATAAGTAAGCAGGAAAAAAAAAAGGATCCTGACTGTAGACAATTACTTTGGTCCCATGGAAGACCAAAACACACAATTAGAAGATGAGTAAGTTCCAGTTTCTGCATCTAAATCCTTCAAGAAATGTAGAACTTGAACTATTTCAGACTTAAAAAGATTTTGAAAATCAAGTGAGGGAAGTAGAGGGAAAATTGGGAAGAGAAATGAGGTAGATGCAGGAAAAACATGAAAACCAAGTCAGCAGCTTAGTCAAGGAGATCCAAAAAATGCTGAAGAAAATAACATACTAAAAACTAGTTTAGGTCAAATGGAAAAAACAGTTCAAAAAGTTAATGAAGAGAAAAATACCTTAAAAAAGCAGAATTGGCCAAATGGAAATAAAGATAAGAAAGCTCTCTGAGAAAAACAAATCCTTCAGATGTAGAATAAAGCTAAAGGAAGCTTGTGACTTTGTGAGGAATCAAGACACAATAATTCAATACCAAAGAATGAAAAGATAGAAGAAAATGTGAAATATCTCATTGAAAACAAACAACTGATTTGGGAAAAAAAACAGATCCAAAAGAGACAATTTAAAAAGTATTGGGCTACCTGAAAGTCATGATCAGAAAAAGAGCCTTGACTTCATTTTTAAAGTTATAATTTGTTTCTTTACCAGGGTTACTTTTTAACTTGGGTGCTCATTTAATTGATCTTTTCTTTTTCTCTTCTGGTGATGTGACTAGGATTATGAATTTTTCCCTGACTGCTCTGATTTTCTCATAACTTTTGGTAAACTTTCATTGCTAAATATAATTGAACAATTTCTTTAAATTTTTCTCTGATCCACTCATTCTTCAGCAAAGTATTCTTTAATAAGTCTACACTTGTCTGAATCTTTTCCCAAAATTTCCCTAATTGATTATGATTTTATTATATTGTGACATGTGAAAGGTATTCTTAATATTTAATATTTTAGCCTTTCTGCAACTCTTTGTGACTTTTTTACATATAGGTACAAGATCAATTTTTATAAAGTTGTGATAAAAATTAAAAATATCTTTATGTTTTATGATTCCCATTAATTGACAAAAGTTTATCCTATCTGGGGATGTGGAGCCAAGATGGTGGTATAAAGGCAGCATTTCCCAGCAACTCCTTCTCCCAAAACTCCAAAAGCCATCAAATTATGACTCTAGCCAAAATTTAAAGAGGCAGAACTCACAGAAAGACTGAGTGATACTTTTCCCAGTCCAAGATAACTTAGAAGCTCCACAGGAAAGGTGTGTTTCATCAGGACCAGAGTTGGAAAAAAGCCCTGGCTGCAGTGCAGCCCAACCCAATCCAGTCCAGAGATCACTGGAAGCAGCTTGAAGAAGTGGTGAGAGAACTCTGCTACACCAGAATGAGTGTGGAGTGAGGAGCATCAGCCACAGAACCTGCAGCAAGATCAGGAGAAACCAGCCTGCACCTCCAGGGCATAGCCCACAAATGGTAAGGGGATCAAGGGAGACTGCAGAAATCTCTCACCTCTCCCGGGGGCAAGACTCTGCTCTTTACCTACACTCAGATCCAAGTTGCAGTTTGGCCTCCATACTAAGATAGCAGGGGACCCTCCTCACAACTCCAGGGCAGAGGGGAGGGCCTGTGGGCATCCACATACCAGAGCATAGGCAAGAGAGCATAAGACTTTGGAGGAATTAAGGTCCCAGTGGGGTGTCCCCCAAAAAACCCCAAAGCCTTGGAAGTACTATAAATTAGTCTTGGGTTGAGGAAATGAGGAAACAACAGAAAAAGAAGAATCTTACCATAGAAAATTACTTTGGTCCCACAGAAGATCAAAACACATACTCAGATGATGACAAAATCAAAGTTTCCATATCCAAAAGCTCCAAGAGAAATTAAAAAATGGGTTCAGACTATGAACTCAAAAAAAGACTTTGAAAAGCAGTTAAAGGAGGTGGAGGAAAAATTGAGAGGAGAAATGAGAGTGATGCAGAAAAATCATGAAAACCAATTCAGCAGCTTGGTAAAAGAAACACAAAAAAAACCTGAAGAAAATAATATGTTAAAAATCAGTTTAGGTCAAATGGAAAAAGCAAAACAAAAGGCCTTAAAAAGCATAATTGGCCAGCTGGAAAAGGAGATAAAAAAGCTCTCTGAAGAAAATAACTCCTTCAAATGCAGAATGGAACTAAAGGAAGCTGATGGGTTTTTTTAGGTTTTTGCAAGGCAAATGGGGTTAAGTGGCTTGCCCAAGGCCACGCAGCTAGGTAATTATTAAGTGACTGAGACCGGATTTGAACCCAGGTACTCCTGACTCCAGGGCCAGTGCTTTATCCACTGCACCACCTAGCCGCCCGGAAGCTGATGATTTTGCAAGAAATCAGGAAGAAATAAAAGTCTTCCAAAAAAATTAAAATTAGAAGAAAATGTGAAATATCTCATTGGAAAAACAACCAACCTCAGAAACAGATTCCAGAAGAAATAATTTTAAATTTATTGGATTACCTTAAAGTAATGACCAGGAAAAGAACCTAGACTTCATTTTTCAAGAAATAATACAGCAAAATTGCCCTGAGATCCTAGAAGCAGAGGGTAAAATAGAAATTGAGGGAATTCACCAATGACCTCCTGAAAGAGATCCCAAAAGAAAATCTCCCAGGAATATTATAGCCAAATTTCAAAACTCCCAAGTCAAAGAAAAATTCTAAAAACTGCCAGAAACAAACAATTCATCTACCATGCCTCCATAGTCAGGATTACACAGGATCTGGCAGCATCAACATTAAGGGCTCATAGGGATTGGAATATGATATTCCAGGAGGCAAAAGATCTTGGTTTACAACTGAGAATCAACTACCCAGTAAAACTAAACATACTTTTTCAGGGGGAAAAGATGGACTTGCAATGAAACAAGGGACTTTCAAACTTTCCTATTGAAAAAACCAGAACTGAATAGAAAGTTTGATCTTCAAGTACAGGACTTTGATGAACCATAGAGGGGGTGGACAAGAAGGACTAACTATGAGGAACTTAATGATATTGAATTGTTTGTATTCCTGCATGGGAAGAAGATATTGATAACTCATATGAACTTTCTCATTTATAAGAGCTGTTAGAAGGAACATATTTATATATATATATATATATATATATATATATATATATATATATATATATATATAGACAGGGCACAGGAAGGAATGGAATATAATAGCATAATATAGTAAAAAGATGAAGTCAATGGGTGATAAAGGGAAGTACTAGGAAGAAGAGAAAGAAGAGGAAGGAGCTAAGAAATTTCACATAAGAGTCAAGAAAAAACTTTTTCAATGGAGTGGAATGGGGGAAGGCATGGGGGGAATGAGTGAGCCTTCATTCTCATCAGAAAAGGCTCAGAGAGGAAATAACATCCACACTTAAGAGGGTATGAAGGGTTCTGCCTCTTTAAATTTTGGCTAGAGTCATAATTTGATGGCTTTTGGAAGCTTTTTGGGAAAGGAGTTACCAGGAAATGCTGCCTTCACATTTAATAGGGATGAAAGGAGAGAGAGAGAGAGAGAGAGAGAGAGAGAGAGAGAGAGAGAGAAATAGAATAAATGAGAGTGGGGAGGAACAAAGAGGAGGGAAATACAGCTAGTAATAGCAACTCTGGGAAAATATTGAAACAACTTCTCAGGTGGACTTATGATAAAGAAGAAGAGACAAAGCCCTTGGAATCTGAACACATACTGAAGTACATTTTTTCCCTCTCTCTCACTATTCTTGAGGTTTTTCATTTTCTTTACTCTTATAACAAAATGATTGCAATAATGTAAAATAAACCAAAAAATCATACTTTTAATAAATAAATAAATGAAAAGTTATCTTATCTAATATGCTATTCAAATTCTTTTTGGTCACTTTTCTCCTAAATTTTTTGAGGTCTAAAAGTTCCCAACCAACACTCTATTACTCTCTAGTTTTCCCTGTATTTCAATTAGCTTTCCCCTTATGTACTTGGGTACTCTGACATTTATTGTATATACATTTCATATTTAAATTGTTTTAGCATTTATTTTGCCGTTACATATGTGGATTTTCTGCTATCTCTCTTATTAAGTCTAGTTTTACTGTTACCTTATCTGGAAAAATAAATATTATCTATGCTTTTTTTATTCAACTGACATATGATAAATTCTATTGCATTTTAACTTTCCTTAAAGTTTTATATTTTTAATTAAGGAACAAATATTTTTCTACTGTGTCCAACAGGTAGAGATCACAATTCTGATGAATGTTCACTGCTCTGGTGCCATGAACTGATCTGGTGAAAGGGGAAGGACTTTCCTTCCATTCCTTACCTCTCTTTTACCCAGGCTCTGAGAAATCGACCTAGGAGTGTTTGTTCCTGTTCTGTATTGTTTGTCCTTCTCACTTTCGAGTGCTAGAACTGATTTCCATGGGATCCAGGGGTTCTACTCACTACATCTTTGGAGCTAAGATTGCAGGTGGGATGGTGAAGCCAGTCCAGCATGAAAGCCCTGAGATGCCAGGGACTCAAGCTCAAGGGTGTAGTTAAGACTTGGAACTGTGCTCTTTATGAACAACTAAATTATGAATCTAATCTTTTCCTGTCCCCAGAGCTTGAGAAGAAGAGAGGTGGGGAGAAGCAGAACTGTGCCTCCCATTTTTTAGGGAGGGAGTTTGAATATTTAGGATTATAGATTTTGAAGTTAAATATTTCTTTGTGAAAACTAAAAAGAATACACAAATCATTGGGTTTTTATCCATATACCACTTTCTAATACCATTTGCAAATATAGATATAATTATTGCATTTATTTTCCCCCCTCACAATATTCCATTATAATATTTTCTGTCTCTCATTCCCTCCCTTGAAAGAAAAAATGAAAAGGGGTAGGAATGCAATCAGCACAGGAATTCTCTGTAGCTGTAATGTCTGCTGTTTGATGCAAATCCTATGCTGTCCCTCTTTACTAAACCCAATCCAGACCTTCTCTGTCTTTATCTGTCTATCTGTGTGTGTGTGTCTGTCTGTCTGTCTGTCTGTCTGTCTCTCTCTCTCTCTCTCTCTCTCTCTCTGTCTCTGTCTCTCTCTGTCTCTCTGTCTCTGTCTCTCTTTAAAAAAATCAGTCCTCAGTCATTGAAGTTAGGCACTTACACTTGATTTTAAAATTCCTAGATAGCAAATATTTTTTTTCTCACTTCCTACTCTCACCATCAATTTCTAGGATACTTTGTTTCTCAGTCATTCAATCAGCAAACATTTTAACTGTTTATTCTGTGCTATATATGGTCTAAGGTCTGAGAATGAAAATACAAGCAAAAAGAAAAACAGTCCCTCTCCTCAAGAAGCTTACATTTCCCATGGGGAAGACAACACATAAAAGAAGATGAAGACTATAAAAGTCTAATTTATTAGCATGAAGCTGATAAGACCCAGGTTTGAGATACTTTTGATCCTTAACAACTGTCTCATAAATGAGTCAAGATAACCATAAGATTTCCAGGTGACAGAGTATGGAAGGAAGGTTCAGTCCAACCCATCATGACAAAAGAAAAATATCACTCTAACTACTCTATCAACATTATAGCAGAAACAATAGAGGATCAATGATTCAGAATTGTAATGGGCCTTAGAATGTCAAATCTAAAATTTTCATATATAAAGATCATTTAATAAACATTTCACTTGTGTGCTCAGCACTAAGAAAGGTCTTAGTAGAGGACTCAGAAGAACAAATAAGACCTGACCTCTGCCTTTAAAGAGCTTATACTCAGTATCTATTGGAGAATAGTTCTTGATCTTATATATATGTATGTGTTAATTTTCTATGTATGTTGAATTATCTAAAATTTCTGATGAAAAAAATTCAATAAAAATATCCCTTTTAACACTAGTTGCCTAATTTTTAGAAACTTTTTTTCTTTTTAGGAATTACTGTTCAACTGACCACATGGAAGGAAGTATGTTGAGATAACCCACAGGGCATCCAGATGGAGATGTCCAGCAAGCTACTGGAGACAAAGAAGTGGAATTGACAAGAAAGATTGCAATTGGGCAGATAAATAGGTTTGGGAATCAACTGAATAAATTATAGAGGTTAGAGAAGTTGAGATCTCCAATGAGAAAATGTAAACAAGACAAAAGAACTGAGCCCTGGGGAACATTCATGCTTAGGATGTGAGAGATGAAGTAAACTGAGATGGAACAGTAGTAGTCAGTATAGGAAAAGAAACTGACGAATAAATGGTATCAAAAAAGCTAAGGGAGGAATACATATTTAGGAAGAATAAGTAGAATCCTGTGTTAAAAGCTACAGAGCAAAATGCATTGGGGAAAGTCCACCAGACTTAGCAGTTAAAAGGTTGTTTACATTTTGAAAAAAGAAATTTTGTTAGAGTGGTGGAATGTAAGCCAGAATGTAAGGATTTGAAGTATACCCAGGGAAAGAGAAAGTAGGCAAAAAGAGTAGCCAGAGGACAAGAAGGAATTGGAGGTCACATAAAGATAAAGAATAATTTTAACAAGAATAGAGTGAGGGAAAGAAGGAAAGTCAGAAGATTATGTTCATTCAGGGAAATTTCAAAGTTCAAGATCATGGAAGATGGACATCTAAGGATCTTTGTGAGGGGTGATTGAGAGCCTGTGGGTACTTAAAGTAGAAGGAAGATAGAAGTAGTGGAAGTTAAGGAGGTTGATGGTTTTATTTGAGGGATTTTCAATATTTATATTGAACTCTCCAAGAATGGGAGAAAGGGTTGGAATAGAAGTTAGACTGAGTTAACTATTGAACTCTTTGGGAAAGAGAGTAATCTGAAGGTCATAGATTATAGCAAAAAGGAGCAGGAACAAATGTTGTAGATGGATAGAGTGACCTTTAATATATAAAAAGTGATGGTAGCACAAGAAGATGAAAACGGGACAATAATGAGCAAAGAATACTCCAACTCATCTTCCTTGAACATTGTGTTGGATGATATAAAAGAAAGATCGCTGAACAAAGTGATCATTGCAAAGTCTTCCAGAAAAAGCAAAGTTTTCATGAGTAAAAGATGGAAAGAGTGTGAGGAAAGGATCACTAATGTAGGGAAGTTTGTTGATGACATCAGGGGATTCCAGAAGGTGAGATTCAGGGTAAAGTCAGAGAAAGGTAGAGATTAAGGAGGTTGTTGTTGTGTTGTTTCAGTCACACATAACTCTTCATGATCCCATTTGCCATTTCCTTCTCCAGTTCATTTAACAGATTAGGAAACTGAGGCAAACAGGTTAAGTGATTTCCCTGGGTTAAAAAACAGCTAGTAAGTACCTGAGACCAGATTTGAAGTAATGAAGATGTCTTCCTGATTCCAAGTCCAGAGCTCTAAGGACTTCACTGCTTTTAAGGTAGAGGATTAAAGCGGAAGATTGAATTCACAATGATAAAATAGAGAAAAGAAGATAAGGAGAAATGAGAATAGGCAGACAGAATGGTACAGTGAAAAGGGCATTTGCTGTGAAGTCAGAAATCCTAGATTCATATATTATCATTGATATATATTACTTACATAGCCTTGGGCAAGTCACTTAACCTTATTTGTATTAGCCTGAGGATGGCACCCACATGAGGACTGTATCTCCTTTCTCTTTCTCTAAACTGGTTCACTTACTTCAACCTCCCACTCATAATAGTATGGGATACTCATCACCATATGACTACTACTCAAACTCCCTCTTAGGGTGCTAGGGTTAAACCAGTATATGGAAGAATATATTCCTATTACTCAGTAGTGAATCCTCTCAATCCCCACTGATGTGCTTTCCTATACAAATCAATCACAATGATATGATTGACAATTATGAAATATTTACTAAATAATAAGGCAAAATCAAGAATATTATCATACATAATAAGGAAAAATCAAGAATAGTCATCATATGTAATGAAAAGACTAAAAAAACAGGAATAAACAAAATATAGTATTCCGTCCATAAACATGCATTACATTCTCCTACCAATAAACAGTGTTTCCTGAGAAATAAGAGAAATAAGTACACATGGAAAACTACTCAAGAAATATATTAATAGGGAAACCCATCAGCCTGGAGCAGCACACAACTCTTGATCATAGATCTTGATCTCTTTAGAGATTACATATAAATCATAGACCTTGATCTCTTTGGTCCCTTTAGAGACCACATCTCTATGTCACATTTCATTTGCTCATCAAACTCTTTCTCTGATATTTCTTCCTGATCTCCATGTATCTTCTATTAGGTTTGCTAAAGCTAAAGTAATGGCTATCTCTTTTGGCTCAAGGCCACCTTTGCCAGGTTATTGAGAAAGTTCTCTTTCACTGAGAGAACTTTCACTGAGAAGTAGTTTCCTTAAGGGAGAAAACTAAAATATGCTGTAGGTCTCTAAGTATTTTTTCCCTTTCAAGATTTAGATAATAAAAAGACTTTATGATCTTTCTGAAACCAACTTCCAATAGCAAGGGATTATATTTTTTTCCAATAAACTCGTAACAAAGACACATCTCTTTTCACAACAAAGCAGATGCAAAGTTTATATTTCCTTCTTTTATTTGCCCTCTTGAACCAGAGGAGCAACAAAAGAAAATTCCCTTTTCTTCAAGCCTTTTCAAAGAATATTATTACATTTTTATTAGTATACTCTTTGGTAATATGGGTTATAGTGTAGTCGTAAGTGAATATTAAATTCTATATGCAATCTCTGACAAGTTTTTGTTGAGCATTGAAACCCAGAAGAGCAAAAAGGTTGAACACCCATATTATATAAGGTCCTATTGAATCAGTCAATCAGGTTTCAGGAAAACAATGTCTTTCTTCTAAGCACAGTCTCAGAAAAACAACTGCAGATTCTAATCATCTTCTTGTTGGTTCCTGTGTTTTTCCCTTCGGTAAGTAGCTACTTTCATCATCTCTTGCACCTTCTTTCCCTGACTACTCCTGTGCTCCACCTCTCCTATTTTCATCTGGACATATCCTAACCTTCTTATAGCTTCCAGATTCTTTAAATCAGGGTTTTCTCATAAGCAGTAGGCTATTGGACCTTTCCTGACATTTTGTGTGAAACTCAGAAAATTCTATTTTCTGTTATGGTTTGACAACAATGGGTCTTATAATAAAATATTTTTTTCATAAACATAATAAAATTAAAATAGAAAAGGTTCCACTTTCCTTATAGGACTAACCAGATTTATTAAATGAATAAAAGTTCTACTTAAAGCAACACTCATCATTTTTATTGAAACTTTATCCAGTTCAGTTGTTTTAAAAATTACTGCATCCATAGAAAGCAGTTAATTCTATCTCAAGGTGTGGAAATTTCTAAAATAATTTAGAAAATGTAATTGTTGAAAGCCACCTTAGATTTGGAATCAGAGGACCTGGATCTGAAGAATGTAGTTCGGCTGCAAACTACCTCTATGATCTTGGGAAAGGTAATTAATCTCTAAATACTGATTCTTTATAAGTAAAATGGGAGGTTGGGCTAGATGACTCCTAAGGAACTTTCCAAGGCTAAAATCTATGATTCTATGAATTCATTTTCTTATTCCTTATTTTCCTTAGGGATTCACTAAAGGAGATAGAACTTGATTGATTCCACAGCAAAAGGGAGAAGATAATGAGGCCTACATAGCTCCGTGGGAAATTGCTGCACAAGGCAAAGAAACTTGTCAGGGCTCTAAATAATGATCCTAGTTTTGAACGGATTATTGAGTCCAATATATGAAATTTTGTTGAATGGAAACTAGATATAGGAAGTCTCATTAAAACATAGACATGCAAGTTTTCCCCAGCAAGAACCCAGGATTTTACATCATGAGATGTTTAACTAGAAATGTGATATAATTGGGTTACAGAGTATTTGACTCACAGTCAATAACTTGAAATAAAAAGTTCTATTTTAATCCACCTAATTCCTACATCTATCAATGGCCTAATTTCCTCATATAGTTTCCCCTATTCTCTTTGGAGAACTAGGGGAAAATCATTCCTGTTATAGTTTTGATTTCTCTAATGGCAGACCAACAGTTATCTGAAACTTTTTAATCTTTAAATCATGGAATTAACCTAAAACAAAACAGAAGATCTACCATGAGTTCTTCCAAATTAAAACAGATGCTTGGTTCTGATATTTTCCTCCTTTTATGATTATTCTTGGTTAGAGTCACCCCTTCTCTGCCCCAAGCTCCAAAGGAACAATATAGAATCAGAAGATGTCTAGTGTGACATTTAAGCCTCTCTAAGTGTGGGAAGGGGAGGGAGTATCACATCTAACCACTTCTGTCAAGACCTAACAGGAAATCCATCTGGATTTCCTTCATCTTTTGCCCTGAATGGTAGCACTAGGCCAAGTAATCTGAATCACCTGATTGGTTATTCTATGGTTAAACCAACTTTAGAAGTCACTTTGCAACAAGTCCTAGCCCAACAAGGAGAAAAACAATTATGACAGCAACTAAGACCTTTTCAGAAATTTAAAATAAATAAAAAAAACCCAAATATCAATACTTCTGTTCTAAAATAATTGCACAAGTAATTAAATTTTTGTAGATATTTTATAAAAATATTATTAGATATAATATGCAAATATCTATATTCTCCACATTGCATTTTAATATTATAATCTTTGAGTTTATGAAAATATTACATTAAATCATCTAATTGGTAAGTTATTCTCTGTGACAGATTTATAGGACATAAATAAGGACATAAATAAGAGCTATACAAGATAAGAAGATATGGATGGGTGAACAATTTGTAGTGCTGGAAGAAATATATACAACAAGGAAGTCACTGATCTCTCAGCCTACCAAAGTAGGTAATAAGCTAAAATGTTTGCTATCTAGTCATATTTTTCAAATGCCTTAGGAAGATTAGCTGATTCCATTGATTGTCCTGCTAACACTCAAATTTTGGAAACCCGGGGTCTTCTCTTTGATGCCTGAGGTGATTCCAAAGTGGATTCTGGACCAGATCTGGAAAAATTTCAGAGCTATAACATCCCTGAACCTCTCTGCTCAACTATGACATCACAAAGAATCTCTAGACCCTTGCAAAGGGACTCCTTGGGACATGGCAGACCAGATCGGACTATCCTGACATGCTCTGCTCCCAAAGCGAAAACAAGAATAGACCATGAAACAGTCTTTTGTGTTTTAAACATTTTTTTAATGAGGTAGAGAAAATGTCTTATTTGTAATAACAAATAAGCCCAGTCATGTCTAATTCTTTGTGACCCATTTGGGATTTTCTTGCAAAGATACATAATAGTTTGCTATTTCCCTCTCTAGCTGATTTTACAGATGAGGAAACTGAGGAAAACAGGATCAAGTAATTTGCCCAGGGTCATACACCTAGTAAGTGTCTGAGATCAAATTTGAATTCAGGTCTTTCTGACTCCAGACCCAGCGCTGGATCCACCGTGCCACCTAAGTTGTCTCTACCAAAAGTCATATCTGAAAAATTAGACACTAATTCCCATCCATAAAAATTTAATTTATTGAGTGAAATTTAACCCACTGCATTCTTATAGTTAGTATTTATTTTGAGACCCCAGAAACTGTTGTCTGGACAGGGAAATTCTTCCTAGAATAATATTTGTAACTGACTAGTGTAGACTTCAAAGTAATGATTTAAAAGAACTTATAACAGAAACTATAGCACTCTATTGGATATCTTTTCATAGGATCATGTAATTTAAGTTGCAAAAATCCTTAGATATTAACTATGCCAAATCCCTTATATTACAGATTAAAAAACCAAGGTTCAGGGAGAGAAAGTGAGACAGGGAGTCAGGTTTTCTTATTTGAAAACCAGGGCTCTTACTATTGCATCAGGGTTTGACCTTAGTCCATTAATCAACTTTCCGAATGTAGTCATTCATCCAGCACTGAATCTATCCAATTTTATCTTATCATCCAGTCCACATTTCTTCATTCTATCCACAGAGATATTATGAAAGAATTTGTCTAATACTTTGCTGAAATGCAGATACATTCTATCGACAGCATTCTTCTATCTACAGAATTCCCTTCCCCCATCTAAAATTTTGCATTAGAATAGTTTTCATTATCTTAGTTACCACTTATGCAGAATTCCCTGCTCATTTTTGTTATTTAAATAAATTGAGAACATTGTTCTATTGTGCTTAATATTCAATAGTGGGTATTCCAAATGCCCTAATAAGAAAGAACTGTCTTCTTTGGGAGGAAAATGATACAATAAATAGCTGACTATTCATGGTTAGCCATGGTTAGAGATAATGATGGGGGAAGGGATGTAGAACTGGCAGGAAGGGAGAAAGCTGGGGTGATCTTGAAAAAAAGGACAGTGAAAACATGAGAAGTCTACTAGATTTTGCTTGCCACCTTTAGGCTACTCTTTCATTTCTATTAATATTTGTTACAAATACTGATGAAGGCCAAAGCAGAAGCACTGAGGAAATTAGTCACTAGGTTAGTCTTCCACAGGTCTATAACTATCCTGACTAAAAGAAATCCACATGAACTGTGTGGTCCCTATTAGTACTGCTCCCACCCTGCCACCTTGCAGCCAGCACTCCTAGCTATCATCTCCCTATTCAGACTGGAAAAAATAAGAGTCGAAAAAGAAAGCAAATGGGCATGATGTTTATTGCCTGTCAAGTTCACAGAGCTATCAGACCTAGCATTTACTTTATACATAAGCTCTTTCTATATGCATTCATGTTGCTTTCTCTAATAGAAAGGAAACCCCTTGAGAGCAAAGGCAGTTTAGTTTTTGTCTTTTTATAAGGTACCTGGCACATAATACATGCCTAATTAGTTTTTATTGATTGTTTGACTGATTCTCTGCAGAGTCTTGAGTTAACTTGGCATCCATGAACTTGGTTTTTTTTCATTATTTCAATAACTGTATTTCAATATAGGTAGTTGCCTTTGTAATCCTATGTATTTTATTTTGTGCATTTAGGAAAAAACATTCTGAGAAAGAGTCCTTAGGTTTTACCAGGATGACAGAACCCAGAAAAATGTTATAAACCCACACTGTAGAACTACAATAAAGGGTAGCTTATATTTATATTTTTGATTGACAAAGGGGGGGGGCGGAGATAGTCTTCTTCAAAGTGAAAACTAGGGAAAAACCAAGAAACAATCTTCATGTTCCAAAAGTATCTGAAGTGATAGTCTGCCAAATTCTGAAAGGGCTCTTTCACCTCTCTCTCTGAAAAACACTAGTCTCTGCTAAGGGCATTTCACAAAGTACTTGCCAATAAAGATATTTCCATTGAGAATTACTTAAAAAATGTTGTCCAACTTAGAGGTATGAAAATGCATAGACTCATGAGAAAATTGGGAAAAGATATTAAAGATGAGTAATGATTACATATAAAGCTTTTTTTCCTCTTTCATTTTCCAACAATGTGCATTCAACTAGCATTAAGATGCCTTTTAAAAACATGATTTTCTATCAAATAATCTCATGAAGATGAAATAATTTGGCAGTCTACCCAAATGAACTTTCCAAATCGGTATAATGTAAAACCATCTAAAGACAGAAGAAGATTTGAGGAAGGTTGGGGTCAGGGTCAGATTAGTCCTTACATGAGGACTTTAAGACTAGTTCTTTATAATTTCACTCTAAAAACAGGCTGGACCATTTTTTGTGCCTTTAGGACACAGGGAGTCACAGGGCATTATGAAGGGTTACTAGGCAACTTTGACTAAAGACTTGAAGCATCCTTATCACCTCCAGCTGCTTTGACTAGTCATCACTACTATGCTACAAGTTGACTGTACTGTAGCTAGTGGTCTGGGATGGGGGTGGGGGAAATAGACAGCAGAAAGGAGAAAACTAAAAGAAGATTGAGTTCATGACTTTTTCAAGTTAGCCTACTAGTTTAATATTATCTCCTGAATTTATAAGATACCCTCACCTCATAGGCTTATTCCTCAATTTAAGAGATCCCAAAACTCTATTTTATAAGCTCACACAAATATAACCAGGTTGGAACTCTTGGTATTAAGAGAGGGGACAAAACACACTTAATTTCAACTGCAACATTTATTAAGTGCCTACTATGTTCTAAGCCTTGAACTATTCACTGGAGGTGGCCTAAAGATTAAATTAAAAACAAAACATCCCTGCCATCCTAGAATTTAAAGATGTATAGAAACATTCACAAAAATCTATTATAAAAGATAATAGGCTATTTTGTTATCTTCTATAAGAGAAGATAAATAAGATTTCCATTTCTAAATACATAAGAGGTACATAAGTGACATGGAAGGCAAATGCTATGTGAGGTCTGGGGTAAGGATGAAGGTCTTCTGATTTGGATCAGAAGAGATTTCATGGAAGAGATGGCATTTAAACCAGATCATTAAAAAAAAGTGAGATTTACCAGTGGTAAAAGGTGTTAAGAGACATCCCAGTGAGAGAAGATTATTCCAGGCAGAGAGAACGGTGAGCAAATTTCAGGGAGTACCAGCATATGTAAGTGTGAGATGTGTGGAGACAACTCTTGGCCTCAAACCTATAGCCTAGTGTACAATATGGCAAAAATTAATTAAGCTCACAAGAGATTGAGTTATAAACCAAAAAGACCATATATAGTCATCAACAGTCAGGTATAGAGCATTCTGGTGACCAGAATATTCATATATATTATCCAGACCACTCCCATGTGTTAGTAAGGAAAATGGGAAACTAAATTTGTTTTCAGAAAGTTACCAGGGAAGTACTTGTAAGACCAAGGGGAAAGGAAAGAGAAAAGGGAGAAAGAAAGATGCAAGAATAACCACTGAGAAACTCCAGATCTGGGTTCATGTGGCTAGGTTTGTGTTTTCAGGGAGTCTGACCCCAAAGAAGAGAAACAAACTCTGCTTTTTTAGCTAATTATTCCTTCCTCCACCCTCATGTAGAGCTATGGGAAAATCTCTTGAAGAAATATAGTTATATAAAAATAGTTACATCTAACTCATATATAGGATCCACCCTTAAAATGTTAACAAATGTCCATATTACAAAATTTATTCAATGTACAAAAGAGTATCCTGTGAAATGATTCATTGATTTTTTTTTTAGGTTTTTGCAAGGCAATGGGGTTAAGTGGCTTCCCCAAGGCCACACAGCTAGGTAATTATTAAGTGTCTGAGGCTGGATTTGAACTCAGGTACTCCTGACTCCAGGGCTGGTGCTCTATCCACCGCACCGCCTAGCCCTCTGTGAAATGATTTAAACAAAATAATAATTCATAAGCACCTAATTATAAATATCTGAAACATGAACCAATTACCTATCACTCCCATTATACTTTCCCAAAAGATAAGGAGGTCAAATTCTGCCTCAGACTCTCACTAGTTATGTGACCCTGGTCAGGTCACTCTCTAAGCTACAAATTTCCCATCTGTAACATGAGGACTTAATTATTTTAAGGTCTTTTCTAACTAAATATATGGAATCATAATCCTATGATTTTTAGTAGATATATGGGACTATTGAAGAGATATTTCATTTTTATTCCTGACTTAAACTGTCCACCAGTGTGGATGTCCTTACAAGGTAGTCCATGGCCTGAGCTTTCATGACTTTCATCTAAAACATCCTACTGACCTACTGATGGTAGTTATCTTCTTCCTCTAAGAAGTTGCTGTGTATATCACTTTCTACTGGACAAGCAGCACCTGAACCCAAGAACTCAGACCTACAATAGCTTCCAATGCTAGAAACATGTCAGAGTTGCTATTCAGTCACCTGTATTCAAAGAAAGAAATATGAAACAGAAAAGATAGATCTGAGGTCTAGACTCAGGCTCATCCAAGCAAGCACATGTTCTAGGAGGAGGAGATTCCTTTTCCCTCTGCTGGATTCCTGAAAGAAAGTTTGCTTATGTTTGGAGAGAGAGAGAGAGAGAGAGAGAGAGAGAGAGAGAGAGAGAGAGAGAGAGAGAGAGACAGAAACACAGACACAGAGAGAGAGAGAGACAGAAACACAGAGAGAGACAGAGACAGAGACAGAGACAGACAGACAGACAGAGACACAGAGAGACAGAGAGAGACAGCCAACTATTCGGACTTCCAATTCATACCCTAGATAGTATTCTCAAATCTTGATTCTCCCTCTCCCCAGGTATCAAAAGAGTTGTGAGATCATGCCATTTCTACCTCCATAGCATCAATATGCATCTGACTCCTCTCTAAACAAGTTCATCACCTTAGTTTAGGTCTCTTTCTCTACCCTTAACTAATCCTCTCAAATGATCCTCAACAACTAATCCTCTAAAAATCAGCTATTTTTTCATTTAATAGTCACAAACTATGAAAAGCACAAGGAAATACTATGCAGATCATGTCCTGTTGATTGATTATTCCTTCTTTCTCTTGCCTTTTCAGTCTACTCTCCTTTTTGACCCTGTTTGAACTGCAGCAGACCTTCTGCATACACAATTGGATGATAACCTCACAATGCAAAACTCTCTGTTCCTAGGATATGGCTGAAAAGTCATCCTCTTGACCTATGAAAATAATTAACCTTTTATTTAAATTGAGTCCTTATGGCTGTATAGTTTTCTTAGGCCTATCATTTTATTTCAGAAAAATGTCAGAGTGCCAGATGAAACTCCTTACATTTATAAAAGCCAGTCATATTCTGGTTTTTTTTAAAAATTCCTCCTTTGCTCCAACTGTCAAATCCCTGCATTTATTTCACAAGTAATGAAAAAAGTCCTGGTCTTGGAATTCTAAAATAGAGTTGAAAGAATTTAGAGACCTTTTTTTCCCAATGTTTTCATTTAGCAGAAGAGAAAACTGGGGCCTAAGAGATTAAGTGGTCTGCCCAGGGTCAAAAAGGTAGAAGGTAACAAAGTCAAGATTAAAATCCGGGTCATTTGAATTCAAATCTACCTTCTGTCTCATTTCCCTCAACTATAAAATGGGGGTTGTCTTGGGGATCAAATGAGATATTTGTAAAGTGCTTAGCAAAGTTCCTTCCTTCCTTCCATCTAACTCTAAATTCGGTGCTCTTTCCACTCCTTCATGTGTGGCCTTGGGCAAGCCACTTAACCCCGTTGGCCTTGCAAAAACCTAAAAAAAAAAAAATGAGGGAATGTAATAATGTTCAGATTACCTACCTCAGTCAATTAGTCAATACAACAAAGTGCTGACAATACTAATCATCTCGTGCTTTCGCTGCTGCTGAATCTTCCCTTAATAAACTTCTGACGATGTTACTACCAGGCTCCTACTAATCCTGCTTTCTTCTGGTCCTGTGTGATAACAGTCTCTCCCAGCTATTGATCCTTGCTGCTTCCATATGATTGCTTATTCCTTAGCATTGCTTTTCTAGTCTTGTAGTCACAGAAAATCATTGCTGGTCATAGATTGTAGAGCTACATCATTCCATAGGTTGTAGTGTCATACCACTGAACATGAGATTGCAGAGCTCTTCTCTGCTTCCAACTAACAACTCCAGTTGGATACTTTGAAAAGGATGCTATCTCTTCCTCATAAAGTAATAAGTGGCTTTTGCTATGTTCCTTTAGCTTAAAGTCCTGAGGCTTATCCTACTTCAATTCTGTAGTAAAAGGCCCAATATAGTCACTGAGACTAAGGAACATGAAAACTTTCCTAGAGAAAAATCTTTGGTGGCTCTTTCCCATGAGGGATGTTCTAACTATTGTTTTCAAAGCTTTGGCCAAAATGTGCTTTCCAATCCAAAAGAAGACTCTTTGCACTTTGGAAATGGAGCAGAGTCATTATCTAGGTCTTCCAGAGTCTGATTTTAGTCTTCCTACTACTCCCTTCTTTGTCCCTCCTTCTCCTCTTCTTTCTCTGTCTCCTTCTCCCCTTCCTCATCTTCCTTCTTTTCCTTCTTGTCCTTCAAATTGATGCAAATTACTCATTGTTTATCAATTTGGAATATTGTGTGATCAAATTCATCTCAAGGGAGCTCTGCCATAAAAACTCCCTTCCAGCTATGTGATTCTGATTCTATTCTTTAACATATCTCTATGGATCCAACAAACTTCTGTTCTTAAGAAGACACTAAGTAAACACAAAAATCCATCCATTGACTACCTCCTAGTCTTTCACTTCTATATGTGTAGCAAAACATTTCCAGGCTTTAAGTTTTCTTTATAAAAGTCTTCATAAAAAAGGGTAAAAACATTACTTGTACAAAAATATTTATAGCAGCCCTGTTTGTGGTGGCAAAGAATTGGAAATCAAGTAAATGTCCTTCAATTGAGGAATGGCTTAGCAAACTGTGGTATATGTATGTCATGGAACACTATTGTTCTATTAGAAACCAGGACAGACAAGATTTCAGGGAAGCTTGGAGGGATTTGCATGAACTGATGCTGAGTGAGATGAGCAGAACCAGAAAAACACTGTACACCCTAACAGCAACATGGGAGTGATGTTCAACCTTGAAGGACTCACTCATTCCATCAGTGCAACAATCGGGAACAATTTTGGGCTGTCTGCAAAGGAGAGTGCCATCTGTATCCAAATAAGGAGCTGTGGAGTTTGAACAAAGTGCAAGCACTAATCCCTTTAATTTAGAAAAAAACAAATATCTTATTGGCTGATCTTGTTACCTCTTAGACTTCTCTTCTCCTTAAGGATATGATTTCTCTCTCAGCACACCCAATTTGGATCAAGGTACAACATGGAAACAAAGTAAAGACTGACAGATTGCTTTCCGTGGCGGGGGGGGGGGGGGGGGAGGAAGCAAGATTGGGGGGAAAATTGTAAAACTTAAATAATATCTTTAATTTAAAAAAGTCTTCATAGAGCACTTTTGTCTATTTTTCTCATTGCCTCCATCATATTCTACCTTGTTCTATAATCTCCCTCCCAGGAAAGGAAATCTTTGGTGGTATAACAGGATCTGTGTCACTTTTTATCTCTGAGGTTTCATTGTCTAGAAGTATGCCTTAATCATAGTCATAAATGGGTCAAAGACAGGTAAGTGAAGTATGGTAGAGGAAGCTGATGGAGGACAGTCCAACTATGAGTGATCTCATATTAGGAGACTCTTATCACCATGGGGAGTGGGAAGAAGTTCCAACAATGGGATCCCGGGAGAGACAGTTCAGGAAATTGTATATTGCAGTGTGCTGGACAACAAAAAAACAGAAGGCAACAATTACTGGAGATTGTGGTCCCTGTGAAGAGAAAACTCACTTCTGCGGATAATGGCACCATGGGTAAGCTAGAACTATGTGTTCTTACACATACTACACTATATATATATATATATATATATATATATATATATATATATATATATGTATGTATATACATTTTGTAGTATATTTGAAGTGGTACACACAAAAATAATGTGCAACAAGAGTAGGGACTCTGCATTCTGGAGAGGAAAGAAAGTCCCAACCACTTGCCTTAGGGACAGCCGGTACTCTACAAACTAATCATATATATGCATATATTCATTCAATTATTCAACAGACATTTAAAGAAGCCACAAGTACCTGTTTCTGGGCACTCCTATACTCGTCATTCCCTATCCACAAAATACTACAACCTTAGGGCTCTTATGGGTATGTTCTCAGTGTAGAAGACAGTGCTAATGGAAAATTGTTAAGAAAAAAACTCATAGAACTATGTGACAATTTGAGATGTTTGGATCCCTTGGCATTTTGATAAGAGATCAGAAATACCTTGTCTTCTGATTTCAGTGTTTTTTTTCCCAATAGACCATGCTGTTGCACTTAGTGAACAGAATCCACACTCAGATATTTTGATTTTTCTTACCATCCTTCATTCTCTTGATATTTTCACAATAACCCTGTGAGGATACTTCACCCTGATCATTTTCACCTCCCTTTCATCTATTTTCTTCCTACATTAGAATGTAAGCCTTAGGGTTGGGAGAACTATTCAGTTTCATAATACATGATTCCACTCCAACTTTGTTAGTCATAAATCCCTTAAAGCAGAAAATCTTTTCTACTCAAAAGTACGTTATTGCTGTCACAATAGTAAAATATAGAATAAAATAGTTGGAAATGCATGAATTTACACTTTTGATGCTGGTTTAATCAATCTCTCTCTTAGAATTTAACTGAACATAAGCTTTAATAGATTGATAATAGTTTCTTCAGTAAGAACAGCAATTTCATGTTATAAAAGTAGATAAATCAGGGAGTCTTACATGGGAGTCAAGAAGACCTGGGTTCAAATTCTGCTTCTAAGACCTGTATAAGCTTGAGTAAGTCTCTTAAACTATCTCGACCTCAGTTTCCTGTGTAAAATGGGTATAATAGTATTTACCCTACATAGTTACTGTGACAATAAAATGAGAGAGCATATACAAAATGCTTTGCAAATCTAAAGGACTTATATAAATACTAGCTGTTAGTCCCTCTAAAGACAATGATTTTTTTCATAAAAAAAAAAATTAAAGTACAACTCATGGATTTTCTCAGTGTAGAGAATTCTCAATTTGGTAACACAATGGATAGAGTACTGGGTCTGGAGTCAGGAAAACTCATTTTCCTGAGTTCAAATATGGCCTCAGAAACTAGCTATGTGATCCTGGGCAAGTCATTTAAATCTGCCTCAGTTTCCTCATCTGTAAAATGAGCTGGAGAAGGAAATGGCAAACCATTCCAATCTTTGCCAAGAAAACCCAAATGGGATCATGAAAAGTTGGTCACCATTGAAATAACTTAACAACAACAAACTCCCTTTATTATACAAATAGCTAACTTGTCTATTAACAATCTTAAAAGAGTTGGGTGAGGGCACTAATATGCCCATGATTCATGACCACAAAGTATGTAACAGAAGTGATATTTGAACCCAAGTTTTCCTGAATCCAGTCCTCTATCCATTATATCTTGCTACCTTTCAAAGTTTGTTAACTTATCTATTTTTACTTTGATATGTTTTTATTTTTAATGATTTATAATCAACATCGATCACCAATATAATTAAACATTCTTTGCTGTTACTTGCGTTCGTAGTAATTATATTCACTCTGAGATATGTTATAGCTTTTCACCTAGCCATTACTTTTTTTATTTTATTATTTTTTTTGAAAGGCAATGGGGTTAAGTGACTTGCCCAAATCCACACAGCTGGGTAATTATTAAGTGTCTGAGGCCGGATTTGAACTCAGGTACTCCTGACTCCAGGTCTGGTGCTCTATCCACTGCGCCAACTAGCTGCCCCTTTAGCCATTACTTTTAAATCTTCCACAGAAGAGTTTGTTCATTCATTCCCATTCAAAGAAGGTCAGAAGTAATGTGTATCCTTTTTACTCTGATGTTTTTTATATTTTCATATCTTTTCTTATTCCTTATAATGTCTATCTTAATTTTATTATAATTTCAAGACATTAAGTATTTTTTTTTAGATTTTTTCAAGGCAAATGGGGTTAAGTGGCTTGCCCAAGGCCATACAGCTAGGTAATTGTTAAGTGTCTGAGGCCGGATTTGAACTCAGGTACTCCTGACTCCAGGGCCGGTGCTCTAGCCACTGCACCACCTAGCCAGCCCTACATTAAGTATTTTTAAAAATAAATTGGAAAAAAATGAGTCAGAGGAAAATTGCTAAAAAATCTAAAGGAATAAATAGATAACTCCCATCAAAACTCCCATTACCTACTTTCTGGTTTTGACTTCAAACTCTTAAGATGATATCTACAATTCAAATAATATAGAAGGGAAAGTCCTGAATCTTTCAGACTTCCTTCTCTACGATAATGTGTTTCAATAAGAATGAGGAGGAAAGCAAAGAAGCCAGACCAAAATGCCAATGTTTATGGCACTCACTAGATTCTCCCTTTTCCTGATGTTTCTCTTTTCAGTAACCCTTCCTTTTCTTAGTTTCCCTTCTGTCTCACCTTCCTCCCTGGTCAACAAGTGAATAAGCACTTATTAAGTGCTTACTGTTCTAGTTATTCCCTGTCTCAGTAGTCAATAAACATTAACTGAGCAGTTACTAGTGCCAAGCATTGTGCTAAGAGCTGGGGACATAAATACAAGTGAAAATAAAAGACAGACCCTATTCTTAGGGAATTAACATTTCAATGGGGGAGAGAACACATTAAAAAGGAAGCTAGAAAGAGTGAGAGGAGGTAGTACCTTCACTGGAACAAAATCCATATCGAAATTTTTTTTTCAAAGTGGCAGTTCTATGAAGAACTCACCAAATGGAGAAGAGACCCAATGGGACAAAGAGAGAGGACAGCATGTAGAGGCAGTGAAATCAAGAGAACAAAGAATGATTTGAACACAGGTCTTTGATTTCAGTGTTTTCCCCAATATACCATTTTGTCCTACCTAGTGAATAGGACCCAAACTCGTCTTTTTGAATTTTCTTACTGGACCTTCCTTTGTAAGAAAGAACCCAGACCAACCTTCTCTTGACTTTTTCGCAATCACTCTGTGAGGATACTTTCCCATGATCATCCTCAACTTCCTTTCATGTATTGTCTTCCTACATTAGAATGTAAGCTCTTGGGGCAGTTAGGTGCTGCACTGGATAGAGCACCGGCCCTGGAGTTAGAAGGACCTGAGTTCAAATTTGACCTCAGACATTTAATAATTACCTAACTGTGTGACCTTGGACCAAAAAAAATGTAAGTTTTTTGCAGACAGGGAATGTCCTGGCATTTGTATTTGGATCCCTCTTGTATAGCATAATGCCTGATCTCTGGTAAATGACTAATGAGATAGAGAGGTAACTGGAAAAGGAAAACTACTGAAAAACAAAACATGAAGAAAGACAGTAAATTAGGAATGCCACTGAAGTCCAGACATCTTGCTGCTCTACCTTCTGCCTAATCTGACTCTCTCATCTCTTCTAAGATTCCAAAACTTGAAACAGAGATTGAAAATAATGGTCAAAAGTGATGGTGAGGGAAACTGCTGGGGATGGGAGTTACTTCATAAAGACAGAATGGTTGTTCAGGGCAATGAATTCTAATTAGTCACTGATCTAATCCCCACCTCTTAGCTACAGGACAAAGAATTTCTATAGCACATTACTGAGTAAGGTGTGCCATCTGCTGGACAAAACGAATTTAAGCAAATGAATATTTTTCTATAGAAAATAGTAAAACCTCTAACATAGTTTATTTCTTTTTTTACTTTCTTGAACCTAAAATGAGTTGTTCATTGTTTTACTAATTAATTTGATTCCTTGAAAAGTAACAATCAGTCAATTCTCTATGTGAAAGCTGTAAAATTCTGCCATCAGTGCCACCACTATCACCATTACTACTTCTACTGACAGAGAGATTAAACAACATTTAGGTTCTAGTAGATCCCAACTTCTTCACTGGTTCATTAGCCCCAGTTGGGGTTGAAAGTTGGAATATGTGGAAGTCAGAAGCATATAAACATAAGACAATGTGAAATTCCAGCTTCCTAGTTTTTATGGACATTTAGGTTTTTTGTGGCCTTGTTAAAATTGTTATATTGGAAATATATTAAGATATAAAAATCTCTGTGCTGAGAGGGGGATGCCATTTGTACTCTTTTTCTTGTTTCTGTCATTTCTCTCTCTCCCCAACTTGGAATTACATAATATTTTTATGAAATCATTGCTAACAAATGATTTAATCATTATCTGGGCAGTAAAAATCAAAGACAATAGCTCTTAAATGGCAAATTATGTTAGATCAAAGAAATATCTCAGCAACAATCTCTGTCATGATTCCTCGTCCAAGAAGACCACCTTATTCTCCCAAATCCCTAGGAATTGTCAGTCAGATCTTTCCCTAATCACCTGCCTTTCCATGAAATCACCCAATATAATATAAAGGCAGCAATTGTTTAGTCACTTAGTATACTTTGTAGCAAAGGTAGTGACTCCTGAGAAGTGTGATGTTATTGACTTGGGAACCAAACAATCCCCAGTCAGGTCTTAGTTATCCACCATCAAATGGCAGGTAGGGATCTTGGAAACCTCTGACTTTTTCCTCTTGGTCTAATGATATTTCTGATGTATTGAAGAAAAAGGACAGAAGCCTTCTCAAAGTCAATATGAAAGGTTAGAGAGACAGAGGCACCAAAAATCTTCCAATTCTATAAAGTTATTAGCCACCTAACACCAATACCACCTCCCCATCTTTGTTCTCTTCACACTCTACCTCATTTTTGGAACCAAATATTCCGTCAATACTCAGAAATCCATTGCTATAATCAATCACCACACTGAGGTTTGAGTTAACACCAGCTGTGCTCACTTCAGTTTAGAGGTCTCCTCAGTCACTGGAGGAATATAACCCAGATATTTCAGTGCTGCAGCCAAATAGGCACAGCCTCTATATCAGCAAAGATCTTTTTACAGCTTTAGATCTAGAGGCTTACTGAGGCATTTTGGAAATATTCAAAGGAATAAGAACAAATATTCAAGGAAAGATAATAATAGGAAATGGTTACTCTGCCTATCGTTTCTTCAAATTGACTTTGATTGTTATTAATAGCATGCTTCTACTGCTAAAAAAGAGGCATCCTAGTCTTTATAACTAAAAAGCACAAAAACACTAACCACTGGCAATAAAACGATTATCATTTTAGCCCATCATTTTTGTGGCAAGGGCCAGGTAGAAAAGTAACCAATCTGTTTATTATCTGTGCTGCCACATCTCTCATTTCAGTACACAGATGGGTCATCTATCTAGGGTGATAGGTCCATATATATCCTAAAATTTCAAATCCAACAATGTATGAAATTCCATTACTGGAAATGTATTTCTATTTATTAAGTTCAATTCTTTCTTAGCAGTTGTCTTTTTGTGTGAGTTGGGCAATAGTAATTAGCAAGAGACAAACAGACTTTCAACATGACCAAAATTTCTCAGCATAGAACTTCAGGCAGTGTGGTATGGAAGAAGAGACAGTGAACATGGAATTAGAAAATCCCAGCTCTACTAACCAGTATACTTATTTGGACCTCAGTTGCCTTTTCTATAAAATGAGAGAGTAGGGGTGGAGCCAAGATGGTGGCATGAGAATAGGCTTTTACAGGAGCTCTATCCAAAATATTTCAAAAACCTTAAGATTACGACTAACTAAATTTTTGAGAGACAGAACCCACAGAAAGATCCAGTGAGGCAATTCTCCAGTGAAAGGTAACCTGGAAGATTGTGGGAAGGTTCTGTTCCACAGGGTTGGAGGGGTCAGCAGCACAGCCAGGATTATCTCACCAGAGTGAAGGAGTTGCAGCCTTCCAGGAATAGCTGGAGGGGTTCCTGTGTCCCTGGGAGCACCAGCTTGTGGCAGCAGAAGCACTTTGCTGACATGCCAATCCAGCGAACACCAAGCACAATTTGGAAGATCAGAGGGGAAACCACTGCCAGAGTGAGCACAAAGACCAGGTCAACTTGACCCTCAAAGCAGCTGTGGCCCTCAGTGCGGCCCAGACTCCAGGAAACAGAAGCAGACCAATGGAGCCGCCCAGCAGGGATCAAGCTGGCAGCTTCTCCCAGAATGCTCAGTCCATGGAAGGTAAAGGGGGTGGGGTGGGGGGGAAACTGTCAAGGTCTTTCCTCTGTCCCTGGTACAGAACTCTTGTGCTTTGTCCCTATGCAGACCCTGGCCCCCCACTGCCATAGAGCAGAGACCTTCCTCACAGATCCAGGGTAGAGGGGAGGGCTTGTGGTCAACCGCAGACCAGAGCACAGGCCAGGAGAGTAGTCAGATCCCCTCATAAGACCTTGAATGAACTGAGGTCCTTATGGGGGTAACCCAATAATACTCTAAAGCTCAGGAAGCACCCCCAAACCAGGGTACAAGCCAGAGAAACAAGTAAACAGAAAAAAAGGAACCTGACCATAGACAATTACTTTGGTCCCATGGAGGAACAAAGTACATTCAGAAGATGAGACAGTTCAAGCTTCTGTATCCAAAGCATCCAATAAGAGTTGGGCTCAAACTATGGCAAAGCTCAAAAAATATTTTGAAAATCAAGTAAGGGAAATAGAGGAAAAATTGGGAAGAGAAATGAGAGAGATGCAGGAAAAAACATGAAAACCACGTCAGCAGCTTGGTGAAGGAGATCCAAAAAAATGCTGAAGAAAATAAGATACTAAAAACTAGTTTAAGTCAAAAGGAAAAAAGCAATCCAAAAAGTTAATAAGGAGAAGAATACCTTAAAAAAGCAGAATTGGCCAGATGGAAAAGGAGATAAGAAAGCTCTCTGAAGAAAACAACTACTTCAAATGTAGAATGGAGCTAAAGGAAGCTGATGACTTTATGAGGAATCAAGAACAATAAAACAATACCAAACAATGAAAAACTAGAAGAAAACATGAAATATCTCATTGAAAAAAATCAACTGAGCTGGAAAACAGATCCAAGAGAGTAAATTTAAAAATTATTGGACTACCTGAAAGTCATGATCAGGAAAAGAACATTGACTTCATTTTTAAAGAATTTCTACAGGAAAATTGCCTAGAAATATCCTAGAAGAAAAGGGCAAAATAGAAATTGAGAGAATCCACCAATCTCCCCCAGAAGGAGATCCAAAAAAAAATAAAAATAACCCCCAGGAATTTAATAGCTAAGTTCCAGAATTCCCAAGTCAAAAAGAAAATATTACAAGCTGCCAAAAGGAAACAATTCAAATAATGTGGGCTGCAGTCAGGATCACACAAGACTTAGCAGTATCTACATTAAGGGCTCATAAGGCTTGGAATATAATATTCTGGAAGGCAAAAGCACTTGGAATGCAAGCAAGAATCAATTACCCAGTAAAATTGAACATCCTCTTCCAGAGGAAAAGATGTACTTTCAGTGAAACAGGGGAATTTCAAATGTTCCTGTTGAAACAGCCAGAGCTGAACAGAAAGTTTGATCTCCAAGTACAGGACTTAGGTGAAGTATAGAGAGGGTGGGGGAGAAGGGCTAATGATGAGGGATTTAATAATGTTGAACTGTGTACATTCCTGAATGGGAAGATGGTACTGATAATTCATATGAACTTTCTCATTTATTAGAACAGTTGGAAGGTGCGTATATGGACAAGGCACAGGAAAGAGATGAATTTGAAGGTTTAATATATTGTAAAAATGGAGTCAATTGGTGAAAAGAAAATTTACTGGGAGAAAGGGAAAGGAGAAGAATAGATAAAGATTTCTCATGTAAAAGAGTCAAGAAATAGCTTTTGCAATGGTATGGAAGAGGGAAAGGTAAGAGGGAATGAGAGACTACATTCTCATCAGAAATGGCTCAGAGAAGATACAACATATATACTTAATAACGTATAGAAATCTAGAAGAAAAAGAGAGAAAGGGATGGGAGAAAGAGGACAGAGGGAGGGGAGGGGGAATGTAGGTGATAGAAGAGAGGGTAGATCATTGGAGAGAATAGTCAGATATAACACATTTTCTTTTTTATTTTTAGCAAGGTAGTGGGATTGGGAGGCATGTCTGGGTCCCTATGGCTGGGTGGTTGCTGGATCTCTGGGGTGGGATGTGGGCTTGGGGTCTCCTGGCCCCAGGTTCAGTACTCTCTCCATTGTGCCACTCAGCTGCCCCACAGCACACTTTTGAAGAGAGACAGAGTGAGAGGAGAGAGAAAATATAATGTTAGTGGGGGGGAATGGATGAACAGCAACAGCAGCTGTGGAAAAATATGAAAGTAACTTTTCTAATGGACTTATGATAAAGAATGTCATCCACCCCTGAAACTGATGGTATCTGAGCGCAGACTGAAGCATATTTTTTTCTCTTTCTTTCAACTTTATTTCTTGTGAGGTTTTTTTTATTTTTGTGAGGGGAGAGGGAGACTATTTTAGTAATATGTAAATAAATAAAAATATAAATTTATTATGAAAAAAGAAAGGTAAAAAATGAATGCTAAAAGTTCTCTTTACCTAGAATCGGGAAAAAATAAAATACCATTGAATTTTTTGAAATAAAAATAAATAAATAAATAAACATAAAATTAAATAAATAAAATGAAATGAGAAAGTAGACAAATGATCTCTAAAGTTTCTTTGTGATCAAGCTTTAACTTAAGGGTGGGAGGGAGGGTATGAGTGTTTGTGTGTGTGTGTGTGTGTGTGTGTGTGTGTGTGTGTGTGTGTCTGGATCTGGGTCTGTCTGTGTGTAGAAACAACTAGAACATCTGAAAGGAAGTATATCATCAATTGTCCTGTTTCCTATTAGATGAGGTCATAGGGTGAAATAGTAGAAAAGGCAAATAAAAAGGATGTCTTCACACAATACTTCCCTTACTATAATAAACATAATCATGCAAGTCATGTCATGATGTTATGTCATCATGTATATAACAACCTGGACAACTTAGATCACAAAGAATAAACATCATCATCATCATCATCATGGTTTAGTTGATTCACTCATTCTGACTCTTCATGACTTCATTTGGGGTTTTCTTAGCAAGGATACTGGAGTGGTTTGCCATTTCTTTCCTTATTCAATACATTGTGGCAAAGAATATTCTCCACCTCCTAGGATATAGAAGAAACATGTTTAAAATGTAATTGCTTCTGGGATGGATAACCTCTAAATCTTATATTTAATTAGTTTATCATAAATCTAGATCTGGATGAAACGTCATAGAATATAGTCAAATTCTCTCATTTTACAGATGAAATAAACTGAGACCCAGGGAGGTTAAGAGATTTAATATTAAGAAGGTAATTATCATCAGAGGCAAATTTGAGAGTCAAAGCTCTTTTTGCTGAACCAAGCCTATAGGGTTTTTTCCCTTAACAAGTTGATCAGGTCAGTAAAATCATATACTGGTCACCAATGGATACATTGTGAATTACAAATGTTGAATTTAGAGTCAATAGAATATGGGTTCAAATGCTAGCTTTTGTACTTACTACCTATATGACACAATGAAAGATTATTTAACCTTTTATCCTCAGTTCCCTCATCCGTAAAGATAACCTTCCAGTTTTAAATTAATTATTCTATATTTCTGAGCACTAGAAGAGGGAGAAGAGCAAGTTCAGCACAGAATGCACCCTTGGACTTGCTTCACAATTTTATATACTGCTTTCTACACCCTCTCTTTTTTTCCTGTGCATTTTGCTTCAAATTTGTTTCTGGAATTTTTCATTTCATTTCTTCAATTCTGTCATCTTTGAATCTGTACACTAGGCTCAAACCAGTGAATATTCTCTAGACCTTTTTTAAAGCTTGGTTGTATTTACATGGATATTCTCAAAGTACTTCACATACCATCCCTTCTTTCTTGAAGATCCATTGAATAAACATGGCAAAATAGCTGAGGAAGTCAGAATATATTATAGTGACTCTCTCTTCTCCCTTCTACCTATCAAGATCAATTCCTAAGTCTACTTCTTCCATGAAATGTTCTATGATTACCTTGTCCACATTAATGTCTCTCTTTTCTAAAACTCAAGTGAACTTTTAGTCCCTTCCATAAAATGCTGTTGTTGTTCAGTAGTTTCAGTTGTGTCCAACTTTTTGTGACTCCATTTGGAATTTTCTTGACAACGATTTCTTGACAAGATTTCCTTCTCTAGCCCATTTTACATATGAGAAAACTGAAGCAAACAATAACTCATCCAGGTCACAAAGCTTAAAGATATTGCAGACAGGCCATGTTTGGTACTTTTTCTTTATTTTCCAGTTTAATTAACATATTTTTATCCAAATCACTTTTGATAACCATTTATTAAATCATAGAATAGCATATAAATATTTATATATACATATACACCTATATATATGTATGTATATATATATATATAATATATATATATATATATGCACAAGAGTCTACATACCAATAAAATAAGAGAAAATTGAAGCATTAGAATTTTACATGATGGTCTAGCAAACTATAGCCAGTGGAAATCCTTCCTGCAGACTGTTTTTTTTTTGCATGTTCTGTCACCTATTTTTGTTGGACCTGTATTCTAAGAAAAGTTTTTACAATTTTAAATGAAGTTTTATTGCACTAAATAACGGAGACAGAGAAAGACAGAACTACAAAGATCAAGAGAGTCACCCCCATTGCACCTCATTAAGAACATAATAGGAACTACATAGATTGGTTGAGGATCTTTAAGTCATAGTTGTTTTTTGCCATTAAAGTCAAGAATTACCTTCCCTATTTCCCTCCACCTACTAAATGGGATCCCTCTACCTCAAAGCAGAAATCTAATAGTCAAAAAATATTTTAAACCCTTGAGTGATTAGGTGACACAGTAGATAGTGCTCTGGGCCTTAAGTGACAAAGAGTCATCCATTTGAGTTCAAATTCAGTCTCAAATACTTACTAAACTGTGTGATCCTGAAAATGTCATTTAACCATGTCTACCTCAGTTGAAGGTAATAGTTGAAGCAGGAAATGGCAAATGCAGAAAAACTGCAAATAGAACCAAAAGAATCATGACTGAACAACAAAATTTTAAATCCACTACTTACACCAAGCATACACAGATGAGGTCCAATCTTGAGGGCTTCTCCCCCAAATAACAATCTATCTGATTCATGTTCTTACCCATTGAGTGCTTAGAACCTTTGAATTTTTGTTTTAACAAGCTTCTAGCTCTTCCCAAGGAGCTCTCTCTGCTCTCCTTGAGGCAGGATTCAGCTGTTTGCCCACAGTCAGATCCAGGTTGCAATTTGGGCGCCCTTACTAGCATAGCCAAGCAGGTACCCTCCTCAAAGATCCAGGGCAAAGGATCCAGGGCTTGTGGTCACCCACATACCAGAGTACAGGGAAGAGAGCATTCAGATTCTCTCATAAGACCCTGGAGGAATTAAGGATATTGTGGAGTGTCCCCAAAACCCCTCAAAGCCTTGAAAGTGCAGTAAATCAGTTATAGGCTGAGGAAATGAGCAAACAACAGAAAAAGAAGAATCTGATCATAGAAAATTACTTTGGTACCATAGAGAATCAAAATACAAACTCAGATGATGACAAAATCAAAGTTTCTGTATCTAAAGAGTCCAAGAGAAATAGAAAATGGGCTCAGGCACTAGAAGAGCTCAAAAAAGACTTTGAAAAGCAATTAAGAGAGGCAGAGGAAAAATTGGGAGGAGAAATGAGAGCATATAAATCATGAAAACCAAGTCAGCAGCTTGGTGAAAGAAATACAAAAAAATAATGAAGAAAAAAATGTTAAAAACCAGTTTAGGTCAAATGGAAAAAAATAATCCAAAAGGCATATGAGGAGAATGCCTTAAAAAAGCAGAATTGACCAGCTTTTGAAAAAGGAGATAAAAAAGCTCTCTGAAGAAAATAATTTTTTCAAATACAGATTGGAACTAAAGGAAGCTGATGAATTTGCAAGAAATCAAGAGCAATAAAACAATCCAAAAGAACCAAAAATTAGAAGAAAATGTGAAATATCTCATTCGAAAAACAACTGACCTCAAAAACAGATCCAGAAGAGATAATTTTAAAATTATTGGGATACCTGAAAATCACAACCAGGAAAAGAGTTTAGACTTCATTTTTTTAAAAAAATAATACACCAAAATTGCCCTGATATCCTAGAAGCAGAGAGTAAAATAGAAATTGAGAAAATTAACCAATCACCTCCTGAAAGAGATCCCAAAAGAAAACTCCCAGGAATATTATAGCCAAATTCCAAAACTCTCAAGTCAAAGAGAAAATACTAAAAGCTGCCAGAAACAAACAATTCAACTACCATGGCTCCATAGTCAGGATTACACAGGATCTGGCAGCATCAACATTAAGGGCTCGTAGGGATTGGAATATGATATTCCAGAAGGCAAAAGAGCTTGGATTACAACCGAGAATCAACCACCCAACAAAACTGAACATCTTTCAGGGGAAAAGATGAACTTTCAATGAAGGGACTACCAGGTTTCAATCAATTGAAACAACCAGAGATGAACAGAAATTTTGATCTCCATGTACAGGACTCAGGTTAACCAAAAAGGAGGTGGACAAGAAGGACTAATTAAGAGGAACTTAATGATGTTGAATTGTTTGTATTCCTGCATGGGAAAAAGATACTGATAACTCATATGAACCTTCTCATTTATAAAAGCAGTTAGAAGGAACATATATAGACAAGGCACAGGAGGGAGTTGAATATAATGATATAATATGATATAAAGGTGGAATCAATGGGTGATAAAGGAAAGTACTGGGAGGAAGAGAAAGGAGAGATAGAATGGGCTAAGATATTTTACACAAAAGAGTCAAGAAAGCTTTGCAATGGAATGGAACAGGGGAAGGTGAGGGGCAATGAGTGAGTCTTCATTCTCATAAGAAATGGCTCAGAGAGGAAATAACAAACACACTTAATAGGGCATAGAAAAATGAGAGGAAAGGGAGGGGGATAAGGGGGAATGAGGGAAGAGAAGGGGGGGAGTAGGTGATAGAAGAAAGGGAAGATCATGGGAGAGGGTACTCAGGTACAACAGTTCTGAACAGGGACAGGATGAAAGAAGAGAGAAAATACAATAAATGAGAGTGGGGAGGAATAGAGTGGAGGGAAATACAGCTAGTAATAGCAACAGTGGGAAAAATACTGAAGCAACTTCTCTGGTAGACTTACGATAAAGAAAGCAATTCATCCCAGAGACAGAGCTGTTGGAATCTGAACACAGACCGAAGTTCTTTCTCTTTCCCCATTCTTGAGTTTTCTCTATCTTTGGGGGGGGGGGTAGATTATTACAAGATTATTGTAATAATATAAAATAAATAAACCAAACTGTCACTCAAAAATTTAATAAATAAATAGATACATAAATAAATAAAACAATAACTATTTGTTGATTAAACTCTACTTTGGGTTTCTTGACTGTGATTGATGAAGAAATGTGATGGTTTGATTTCTACCCCCTGAATTCTGGATCTTCATTTGAAGGTTTTTTCCAGTCTTTGGGCTCCTTTTGGACTTGATTGATTGATTCCTTTTCATGTATCATGTCCTTTATGATCTTGACAAAATACCTCATCTTATAAGGGATGAGACCTTTCAGAAATAGATTGGGGGGGGCAGCTAGGTGGCACAATGGATAGATCCTAGGAGACAAGGGACCTAAGTTCAAATTCAGCCTCATACATTTAATAATTATCTAGTTGTGTGGTCTTGGGTAAGTCCCTTAACCCCACTGTCTTGCAAAAAACAAACCAAGAAAAAAGGAAAGATATACATTAGGAATGATATAAGCAAGTGAAAGCTTTTTGATGAATTTTTCCTAATGATAATATTTTTTTTTGCTAGGCAAACAGGGTTAAGTGGCTTGCCCAAGGCCACACAGCTAGGTAATTATTAAGTGTCTGAGGTAAGATTTGAACTCAAGTACTCCTGACTCCAGAGCCGGTGCTCTATCCACTGCGCCACCTAGCTGCACTGATAATATTTTTTTTAAAAAACTTGGGGCCTTTCTATCCTGGGCTCCTTGTAGAGCAGCACCCATCTCTGCTGCCAAGATGTTGATGCCCAAGAAGAACTGAATTCCCATCTATGAATTCCTTTTTAAGGAGGGAGTAATGGTAGCCAAGAAGGATGTCCACATGCCAAAGCATCCTGAGCTGGCAGACAAGAATGTGCACAATCTCCATGTCACGAAGGCCATGCAGTCTCTAAAGTCTTGTGGATACATTAAGGAGCAGTTTCCATGGAGGCATTTCTACTGGTATCTCACCCATGAGGGCATTCAGTACTTCCAGGATTACCTTCATCTGCCCCCTGAGATAGTGTCTGCCACTCTTTGCAGAAGTAGACCTGAGACAGGAAGGCCAAGGCCTAAAGGTCAGAGGGTGAGCAACCTGCCCAGCTTGCTCGGGGTAAAGCTAACAGAGACACATACAGACGAAATGCTGCTCCCCCTGGTGCTGACAAGAAGACTGAAGCTGGGGCTGGGGCTGGGTCAGCAACAGAATTTCAATTTAGAGGTGGATTTGATCCTGGACATGGTCAACCTCCTCAATAAGAACCGTAGAGATATGTTTCATATTGAATAAAATTCTGGGGGAAAAAATAAGGTTTTATGTAAAAAAAAAACTTGGGGATGTGGGACAGTTAGGTGGTGCAGGAGATAGTGCACCTGCCCTGAAGTCAGGAGGACCCTAGTGCAAATCCACCCTCAGATATTTAATACTTAGCTGTGTGGCCTTGGGCAAGTCGCTTAACTCCATTGTCTTGCAAAAGAAAACAAACAAAAATAAGAAGAAAGTTACGTAGGCAAATAGAAATAAATAAATAAACTTGAGGATGTGTGAGAAGGTTTTCCTCCCAAATTAGGGCTTGCTTTCTCAATTCCATAGGGCATAACAAATAGTAACAGATAGTATGGAACATTTAAACAAACAACTGTCTAGGAATACTAAAGATATTTCCTAAATAGGAATGCTTATCTATACTTATGTCCTTCTATGATCTATTTTCCTGTGGGCTTTAGTTGTTCATACCAATACAGCAAATTTCTCAATTTCTAACATATCAATTATCTGGATTCAAATTTTAGAGATTTTTTGACATTCTGGAGAAATAAACCTGTCAGAGGAAGAAGAGGTAAAGGTTGCCAAAGGCCAAGGGTGAGTGGAGAGAGCAGGGGGAGCAGGTCTTTGCTGATAGCTATAGCATTCCCCAGAGTACTACCAGAACATCAAAGTGTGCCAAAGGCTACTGGCTGCATAAAATTTGTATGTTGTGAATCAAAATATTATTCACTATTTTCTCACATTTTATTTTCAATATCTTCAGGGTAGTGATTTGTTCTACCCTCTAACTATGATGAGCTTTGTGTTGCAAGATCTTCAATTCAGTTTAAACAACAAATGTTTGTTAATTTCCTACCATGACCAGGGTATTATTCCTGTTCTCAAGCAGGCACTGGATGGGGATATGGAATATATACTGATCAACCAAATATAAAACAAAATATGGTCGGGACAAAGGAGACATCCAGCAACATATTCCAGGAAAATCTTAACAGGAATTTTTAGCTTAGAAGATCAGGGTAAGTTTCATAGAAGAGGTCATATCTTTTGTTTTTACTTTGCCTAGATTGCTGCCATATTTCTCCTCTTCCCCCTCCCAGAGAACCCTCTCATAACAATTTTTTTAAGAAAGCAAAAAAATTCAACAAAATTGAGCAATCCTTCCAAAAAATTAACATTATATACAGTGCTTTATACCATGACCCCATCTTCTTTGCAAAGATATAAGATATATCTTTTCATATCTAAAAAAGAATTGCAATGAGGAAGCAACATCCTCTGGGAGTTTGTGCAGTTTTTCTACTTCCCATGCTTGGATATCTGAAAGTTAGCTTGAAGTCAGGTGTTTTCCCAGTTTTCTAGTGGTTATCATCAAATCCACCCTTATGATAACTTTCCACTACTGCTTTTAAATTAGAGTCTTGTAGACTGAATAGCACCTGATATCCCAGGTACCTAAAACAATGAATAAAAATTAGCAAAAGCCAGGATATCCAATAGATAAGTAGCTGAAGGATATAAATACTTCTTAAAATGCAAACTATTAATAACTATGTGAAAGACTGCTCCAAAGAATGCAAAAATAAAAAAGATACAAATCAGAATAACCCTGTTTTCAACTCATACCTAGGAAATTGGCAAAGATGAGAAAATATAAGAATAATTAATATTAGATGGGTATAGGGAGATGGGCAAAATAATGCCCTTAGGGTAAAACTGTGAATTGGTCCAATCATCTGAAGAATAATTGTAACTATGAAAAGGAAGTTCTAAGCACAACTAGATGGCCCAGTATATAAGAGTACCAGCCTGGAGTCAGGAGGACCCGAGTTCAAATCCATCCTCAGACATGCAATAATTACCAAGCTGTGTGACCTTGGGTAAGTCACTTAACCCCATAGTCTTACAAAAACAGAAAAAAGGAAGTTCCTAAATACCTGTATCTTTTGGCCCTGAGATTTCACTGATACATATGTCTTCTAAGGAGATTTATGGTAAAAAGAAAGACCTCTTATGGAGCAAACTAGTTATAGCTGCTCTTTTTTTTTGGTAGCCAAAAAAAACTAGAAAGAAAGTAAATGCTCTTAAATTGGGGAATTTATAAACAAACTATAGTACAAAAAAAGTAATAAAATGTTATTGTGCCATTAAAAAATAAGTATAATGAATCTAGGAAAGCATGAAAAGATTAACATGATTTTTTTCAAAGTGAAGCAAACAGATCCAGGAAGACAGTATACACAATGGCAACAAGATTGGTTCAAAAGACTAGATATGATTTAGAGCCTCCCACCACTTCTTTGCAGAGATCAGGAATCCTGACTTTGGAATATTGCCTTATAATATCAGATTTGCAAAACTTTTTCCCCCTTTTATTCTTTATTATAAATTGCAATTAATCATTTATTTTAATTAAGTCAGATCTTTATAAAAATAAAAAGACGCCTACTATAATGGAATTGTTTATATTGTTTTTGGTGTAAGTTGCAATCTAATAATAATGTAATAATAGTTGTTAGTGCAGGAATTATATATTTATAAGTATTATTATTATTAGCAATTTTTGGAGGGGGAGTCAATTGTTCAAAGGCCTATGATTTCAATAGTATAAAATAAAATGATTGTCTCCCTCTCTCTTTTTTGATATATCTAATTTCATAATGCTAGAAAAACATTCTGATCTCTGTATAAATGGAAGGGAATGTTGGTGTGGTTTTTTCTATTTCTCTGTTATGATCTATTAGAATGCAACCTTAATGAATGCAAGTACCATGTGACTATGTGACCCAGATCACAAAGAGCTAAATGAAAAAAAGTTTAGTTGGTCTTTAGCGTAATTTTTCAAATCACCCTCTATCAAAGGAAGGAAAAAAAAACATATTTCTCTAAGTCTCTATGGAGAACAGCTGAAACCAGAAACATTCACAGTAACATTTATTCCCTAAGCAATATATTTTTAACCTATTGTGCAGCACTTGAGCCATTTGAATTATACTAACATATGTTTTGCTGAAGTAAAAGAAACTTTGGACTCTTCTTCCTTCTGTTAGGTAAACAGGAATTTTTTAAGCCCATATGGGGAAAATTGTCCATCTGTGAAAAGCCAGATGAATGTTTTCATGTTAAAAGAACCTTTCAAGGCCATTCAAAACTTACAATGGGGGTAGACATTTTGAAAAAGACCTACTAATAAGATGAATACTAAGTTATATTGAAATTCTGGGTTAAGTTGAACTAAAAACGCAATCAACAGATACAGAAGAGGCACATAGAAGAAAGGCAAACTTTAAGAGGTTTTCCATGTTGGGCCTGGTAAGCAAAAGACTACAAAATATAGTTTTTTTTTTCTTGGAGAGGGCTTTGTTCCCTCTATATTTTTCCAGTCACAATATATGATGCTCAAAATTTTTTAATATGATGAAATAGCTCTCTGCATTGAGAAAGGATGCATATAGGCAGGCTTCTATGTATAGGTCTGTTAGGTAAGGGTCTGATATCACTTTCTTGTCTAGTAAAAAATATAATAATTCTAGATAGCAGTCTGGTTAGTTGCTCAGAAAAGTAGCTAAACCTCATTGAGTCCTTTCTAGCACAGTAGTTCTCAAAGTTTTTGGTCTCAGAACCTCTTTACACTCTTTTTTTAAGGTTTTTTTGCAAGGCAATGGGGTCAAATGGCTTGCCCAAGGCCACACAGCTAGGTAATTATTAAGTGTCTGAGGTCAGATTTGAACACAGGTACTCCTGACTCCAGGGCTGGTGCTCTATTCACTGTGCCACCTAGATGCCCCAGAATCTCTTTATATTCTTAAAAGTTATTGAAGATCCAAAGACCTTCTTTTTATGTGGGTTATAGCTATTAATTTTTACTGAACTCAAAATTAAAACAATTTTAAAAATATTTATGTATTAATTCATTTAAAATAGCAATATAAATCCATTATATGTTTATATATATATATATATATATATATATATATATAGCATAGTTCTATGAAAAATATATTTTCAAAAGCAAACAATTTAGGGAAATTAGTGGCATTGTTCTACATATTTTTACATTTATTTAGTTCATGGCTTAACAGTCAATACCCTAATGGCTTAACAGTCAATACCCTAAGCTTCTCATCTCTGCTTCTGCATTTAGTCTGTTGTGGTATATTATTTTAGTAGTATATGAAGAAAAATTGGCATCACAATTAGGCATTTGGAAAAATATTTTCATAGACAAATAGCATCTTAATATTATTAATCTTAATATTATTATGAAAATAGTTTTAACCCCATAGACTTCCTAAAAGAGTCTCAAGACACCCCTCCCCCCAGGGTTTCACACATTGAACTCTGTTCTAACAATTAGGAAAACAAAATTTTAAAGCACAGGGAAGATTTTAAATAATTTGAAATTTGAAATAACTTGAATTTGAAATAATGTTGAGTATATTTAAATTATATATAATCATTTAATGTTTATATATTTAATTTCTATATATTTGATTTAATTAATATTTAATACTATATTTAATTTATAAATTATAACTTTTGAGTTATAATTATAACATAATTTTAAAGATTTTTAAAATAATTTAGCAACTTTCCAGAAGTTGAATTATTGCTACTGTTAAATACCCATTCTGTCCAGGAATAATTTCACACTTGCTGCTGATTAGGGATGGACCAAGAGAAAGAACCATTCTGAAGAAAAGCTTAAAGGCAAACAGAATATTGCATGATAATTAGAGATAGCATTTATATTTAATTAATAATTTAATTATAAGGTTTGAAAAATATTTTATGTTATTTCATTTCACTCTCATGGATGGTAAAACTAAGACCAAGAGAAGTCAAGTTACTTGTTCAAGTTCAGGATTTAAACTCAGATTTTCTGAGCTGCCTATATTTAACCATAGAGTAGACAAAATTACAGAGAAAGGCAGAATTCAATTCATACAGAAACAGGCCAAGGCCTTGTCAATAATGTCTTCTAAAACTGTAAGGGGAATAGCAAGTGGTAAGAATTAGCAAATGCCTCAAAAGATGTTTTCACCTAATATAGATTCTTTTTCTACTCAGGGTATTTTATAGTTAAACCCCCTCCAACCAGCATTAACTTCACTATAAACTTGGACAGTTGGTTCAGTTTCTCCAAGATTTGTAGTCATTAACACTTTTAGAAAAATCTCAAAAGATGTCTTAAATAGAAAAAGGAGCTGAAGAAGAAGTTATGCAAGGGTTCTCTATTCCTCTGTAGCCCTAAAAGAAGGGAATCCTCAATTCAGATAGCAATAGAAAACCAATTTAGATAGATAGACGATAGATGGAAAGAAAGACAGACAATGAATATTGATAGAAAAAAACAAATAAATAGATGGCGAGCTTGATAAATAAATAAATGATGGCAAAGCAGTCAAAAGGGGATGAGGAAAAACATATATATTTATTCCTGGAAATCATAAAAGGAAAACCAAAAATAAAAGGTCACCTTTGACAAACTTCGAGATAGCCAGAGTGACCCTCAGAGCATGGACACTGGCAGAAGATGGCTGGCTAAGTTCCTAGGAGACTTTTCATGGAAACTTGTTTTGAGAGGTTAAAAAAATCCAAATTTTAAAATCTCATAGCTCCAAATAAATAAGAGTTAAACTGAGAGGAGCAGATACATGTGGCCTAAAATACAGCTTCAGTCTATATATTGTCTACGAGACTATATAAACATATATCTTAAAATATACATGGTTATTTGCATATTGTATCCTTAATTAGAAAATGGGTTTCTTGAGGCTAGGGAACATTATAATACTTAATAAATGATTATTGACTAACCATTAACTATATAACTACATCAATAAAATCTAATGGCCAGGTCAAGGAGTAGATAAAATCAAAGATTATCTGCCTACCTTTGCAGTTGAGGGGTCAAACCAAAGTTCCATTTGGTGGCATATTGCTAAGTTAAAAAAACAGCAATCACGGAAAATACTAGAATACATATTTAGAAGATGAAGGGTGCCAAGTTATAGGACTTGTATCAGCCCTTGTCCCCCAGTGTTTGACAATATTATGTTACTTTTAAAATGATTATTTGTGCCTCTGAGCACTGGAAATATTTTCTTCCTGTTTATAAATATGTCAAGTATTCCCGTCTGTTACTGTGTTCTTGTACAGCTGTTAAGCTAGAGTCAGTTTCAGAAAATGGCACTACAGGGTGAAATGGCCTGTTTTCAGACTTTATCAACCATCTGGAGTTTCAAGCTGTTTTGCTATCCTAGAATCCCATTAATAAGTTTTATTTTGTTGTTGTTGTTGTTGTTGTTGTCTTTGCAAAGCCAATAAATAATAGATAGATAAAACAAAATATAAAGAAATATTTCTAGATGTACACATTTTTGTCTAAATGGTTAGAATAAAGAGTTACTTGTATTTAAAATCTAGCCTTTTAACTAAAGATGTATAAATATTTGCAACAGGAATGAGTGACCAGGATATGGAATGGCCACCTGATCCTCCTTCAGCTAGTAAAATAAGAATTTATGGAGATTTTTGAGGTATTTTGTTACAGCCACCATGATCTAGATAAATCTGTGGGTAGTATCTACCTACTATCCTTCTCCATTTTTATGTCATTCTTTCATTCTAGATGAATTAAGGGACTTCTACAGGAAGTTCATGGGTAATCCTCACCCACCTCTTTCACAGTTATACCTACCATTTATAGGCAGGGGGGAAAAAAACCCTGAAGATAGAATTTGCATCATTTCAAAATCACTATACTATGGCTATATTTGGTACCTCCCTACTAGCTTGAAAGTGATGGGGCAGATAAGCCTACTTGTTCAGATGAGTTTATGATGATAAAGCCTTTCCCAGGTTACATAGTCAGATGGCAGCTGCCCAGCACCCTAACCTTGGGAGAAGCATGTTTGATGTGACAGGGAAGCATGGAAACTCACCAGGTCTGTTGTTTATTGATTTTTTTTTATTTTATTTCTTTAAGGTAGTGGAGTTAAGTGACTTGCCCAAGGTCACAGCTAGGCAATTATTAAGTGTCTGAGTTAGGATTTGAACTCAGGTCTCCTGACTCCAGAGCTGGTGCTCTATCCACTGCACCACTTAGCTGCCCCTATTTATTGGTTTTTAAAAGTTGACTCAGTAGAACAAAATGTGGCCTAGAAGACTCTCCTCAACAAGGAATTTCCAAAGCATATGTTAAAAACATACATGATTCAGGGAGGCTAGGTGGCATAGTGGATAAAGCACCAGCCCTGGAGTCAGAAGTACCTGGGTTCAAATCCAGTCTCAAACATTTAATAATTATTTAGCTGTGTGGCCTTGGGCAAGCCACTGAACCCTGTTTGCCTTGCAAAACCTAATATATATATATATATATATATATATATATATATATATATATATATATACATACACACACACATGATTCTCTGGTCATAGTATCATAGATGTGATTTCATAGATAACTTTGTTCAGGAATCAGGTAAAAATTATTATGAAGCAAGGATTAAAAAAGAAAAACATAATGATTTCAAGTGTTCATTTGTACCATGGAAGATATTATTATTCAGAGTCCAAACAAAAGAAGGCTTCCTGTTTGAAGATGAGATTGTCCAAATGTTTCTATTTGCAGATTATATTGTATGGAATCCCAGAACACCACAAAGTCCAAAACCCATAACAGTGTAAAAGAAACTGTTCTAACTAGTAACACGGAATATGTGTGTGTTTGTATATATTTATATCAAGAGGGAGATCTATATACATATAGATATATATATATGTAGTTATAAAGAGAGAGAGAGAGAGATGTAACACAAATTACCCAAACCATGACATTCTTTATTTGATAATAATCTTTCATCATTCCCTTTTCCCCTGTGCCTAACAACTCCTAACCCTGTTCATCATCACTGTGACCACAATTTCTTCTACCCCTCAATCCTCTGCTAAGCCCTCACTTCTTCACTAACTACTCTTCTTTCTTCTCTGTCTTTTCATCTTGGTAAATCAATGCAATTCTACACTATCTCCACACTCAAATCTCTTGCATCTTTGTCATATCAACAATCATACTTTGCCAAACCTTAGACTGAATTACTCCTATCATCTACCAATGAAACTATGCTGCCTCAAATGATAAAAAGGTAAAGAGGTTATAATTAAGGAGATCACTCAATTCAGAATCCTGAAGGTAAATCCAAGCCAAGTGATGACTAGGTCTAGAATATGGCTATATTCACAAATTAGGAATGGAGTGACAGTGAAGATATGTGGACTCAAGTTCATAATCATATCTTCCATTCCAGGCTGTAAATATCAAGTCAATCTGCTGGGAAAGAGGGAAGCAAAGAAGATTTGGGCAACTTTGATAGAGAGTAAAAATATTGAAGTGTCCTTCGTGGAATCTCTTCTAATACAAGAAAAGTAATTTACAAAATTTCTGATAGCCATCACCCTCCTCATATGGATTAAATTCTTCTACTTAGTCATTCCAAATCAAATATCTCTTTTGCTTTCTACCTCTTCTTTTTTTCCGTCTCTTCATTCCTAGTCTTTAGGGCTCCCAGTGCCATTCTAGGGCATTACTTTAATCTACTACAGATGGGGAAGGAAAGAGCTGCAGTTTTTGTTCAATCTATTTTAATCTTCAGCATTTCTTAAAGTAACTTACACATTTTTTGGTCCATTGGTGTTGAAAAGTATGAAGAAAAATGCCTCCCCCAAGGCAGATCAACAACTGTAACTGCTCTGTAATGATAATCTTAGAAAGTTTCCTGGAATAATAAGCTCTAAGTGACTACCCCAAGTTCACTGACCAATATGTATCCAAGTTAGGTCTTGAACCCAAGACTTCCAGTTTTCGACCCATTAATCCAGCTGGTATATAATAGACACTGAATAAATATTTATTGGACTGAACTAGATTCTTCATGTAGTAAATAGAACTGTTGTGGTCTGTTTATCTTTGATATCATACAAATCTACATTTTTGTGTGTTGCTTTTGTCACCTTTTAGAACCACTGCTATTCTGGGCCTTCTCTACTACTCTTGGGTCATGAAAGTGGTACTGAGTTCTTTTAGTAAACAGCAGTGTTATCATCTTTAAATCAAACAGAATCTCTAAACCTGGGATCTAACTTTGCAGGTCTATTCCCTTGATAAGTAAGAGAACTGCAAAGTTCCTCACCGGTAGAATTTAGGATCTGAAAAAGTTCCATCCTTCAAGCTGTAGATGGTACAAGCCCCTCAAGAAGTTTACTTAACAGAAAGATTCCCTTTGCTGGTCTCCACTGACTACGCAGAAGATACAAAACTCTCTTCCAATCAAAACAGAACTCATGGGTCATCAGCCATTAATTAAACTGTAAATGGTGCTAAAGAGAAATATGGAGTTCCACAAGCTCTTCATGAGTTAAACAAAAGTCCCAAAATGGTTCTTGGAATTAAAGTTTCTCAGAATCTTTCTACTATAACCCCTGAAGACACTCATATGTAAATAACCTGGTGTTTAGAAATGATTTGCCTACAGCCAGTACCAATGTATTTAGAGACATGCTTTTATTGTACTAAGTCAAGTCTTTGTCTTTTCTCAAGACTTGTATGTATCTGTTTCTCTTCAAACAGTTTTTTTGCTATGTCATTCACACAAATTCATTTTCTGCCCCCCCATTTATTAAATAAAATTCTATATACTAAATAAAATTCTATATACTAAAGTAACAACATATTATACTACTCTGGGAAGGCACTGGGAACAAAAATTAAATTGTCCCTATGCCCAACAGGCTTAAATTCAATAAAGGAACATAACATATACAAATATACAATATATACAAAGCTAAAACCAGGTAATTTTGGAATTAAGGCACTAGCAGCTGAGAGGATCTAGGAAGTGTTATTTGAATTAAACTTTGAAAGGAATACCTTTCATAAATGCTTAGCTCTAATTTAGAGCATGTTTGCTGCCACTCTTTTCATTACTAGTTTGATTGCAACTAATAATTTTAAGGAATCGTAGTTGTTATGTGTCCCTATTGGTATAATTTCAACCGAACAAGTAAAGTGAACTGATTACATAGCAGGAGAGGAGGGAGGGAGGGAGGGAGAGAGAGAGAGAGGAAGGAAGAAAGAAAGGAAAGGAGGGAGGGAGAAAGGAAGGAAAGAAGAAAAAGAGGTAGGGAAAGAAGGAGGGAGAAAAGAAGTAAGGAAAGAAAATAAAAAAGGAAAAAAGGAAGGGATTAAGGAAGAAAGAGATTTAGGAGGGGAGGAGGGAGAGAGGGAGGAAGGGGAAAAGAAGAAAGGAAGGAAAGAAGGTAGGAAGAAGAAGGAAGGAAGGAAGGAAGGAAGGAAGGAAGGAAGGAAGGAAGGAAGGAAGGAAGGAAGGAAGGGATACATATTATTCCATCAATCTCTCTTTCACTTGGGATGCAACAATTGTTTTAAAAGAATTATTAAAATTAAAAATTATTAAAACTCATTGAGTAATTATGACAGATGATGAAGATACATGTATCTATATATGCCCATGTTTGACTTATTTTTCAGTTTATGACATTATAAACTGCAGCAGGTTGCCTCATGAATTACACATCTAAGAATATGTAGTATATAATTTGTCCACCAGATGCTACCCATGAGTAACCTATGCCCTTTTCTTAAAGTTTTCTCTCTCTCTCTCTCCAAAATCAGGGCATAGAGAAAAAGCTCACCTCCAGTGAAGAGGAGCTGGCCACTTCAATAAAAATGTAGAGACATGATCAGAAATGTGCCCCTAAAATTACCAAAAATACAAAATTCCTCTCATCTCCAATCATTGATCCTACATCCAAAGATGTTTATTTTTCCCTCCTCATAATGGACACCCCACCAGGCACCTCCAGGATTTGTAACTTACTGACATGAAAGCAAAAATTAAATAAATACAAACATCAAAAGAAAAGGTAAATTACAGTTTGGATACGCTGCCCCATTCCTCTTCCCATTTGCTTGGGGGAGGGGGGGCGGGGAGGAGCAGAGAAAATTAAAGGATCTGTGAGGGAACACAAGTAGACAAAAAAGCTGAAGTTGAGTTTCGGCTTGATCTCACCCCAAGTGGTTTCAGTTCACAGCAGATTTTGTCTGAGACAAAGCTCTTCCAGGTCCTCAGTATTGTCATAAATGAGCATCCCACACCTGCATATAGGACTCCTCAACACTTCCAGTACAACCTCAGTTTACAGGACCACACTGAGCGCAAACAAATGGTGTGACATACCCCACTTTTTTCCCAGCTACTGAAAAGGAAAAAAAAACAAAATGAAATTGAAATTGCTCCATCCCTCTCTTCTATCCTTTTCCATTGTAGTCCAAAATTTCTCCGAGGGTAAAAGGTAAAAACAAACCTACATATAAAAATTAATATAATTTTTACTCCAAAAGATGCATCAGGGCTTATTTTCAGGAGATATCTAAAAATAGGCAATCATTCCTGGGGGAATTATTATCTGATCTATTCTTCTCTACTAAGAAATTTTATTTTATTTTTTCTTCTCCAAAAGTATCAATAGAATCAAACATATGAATAAAGCTTTTCAGAGTTCAATCCCAAACCTTTTCTAAAAATAAATCTCCTAAAGTCATAGAGAATTAATTTCACTGAAAACATGGTTTTCCATTTTTAATGAAGCCATTAGCAATAATGCTGTGCCAGTCATGTCAACACCACACATACCCATTAATCCTGAATATGCTTTTGGTTGTGTTTTAGGAAGTTTTTTCACTGTTTTTAACTCTAAAAAATACATCAGAAAGTCAAGCAGATATTTGCATTTAAATTACACCTTACCCTTGCCATCTCAATTGATTTGGAAAAATACAATTCAAAAGCATGAGGAAAGAAAAAGTAACTGAACAATACATATTTCTATAATTTCAAGAAAAGTAGGAGGAAAAACCTAACAGATAGCCAATGCCAAACTTTCTTTGAATTTTTACTGCAATGGACTATTAAAATGTGACCCAATTTAGACACAATTTCACAACTTTGAAACCAAGAGCCAGAAGCTGTCCAAATTAGTCAGCAGGTTCTAGATCCCATAAGCACAAGGTGGAAGACTGGATTTTTCCCAAATCCCACAGCTTCTCAAACCTCTCCAAATTGAAAATATGCCCCAAAGATGAAGCGTCTTTAGCTGTCTCCACAACCTAGGACTTTCAGAATCCAAAAGGTTAAAAAAACAACAGTAACTGATACTGATCCTGAGCTCACTCAGTTCCCTCCCCTACCTCCTACACTACAGGCAGTGAGACCAGAAGACCCAAGGATAGGACATAGATTTATATAAAACCCACTCCTGTAGACCTGAGTCTCCCTTTCTCTTTCCAGTGTCATGAAGACCCTGGCTCCTGGCTGTAGAAGTGTCCTAGGGACTCAACAGCCCGCTCCTTTGGGAGCCAAATCCTGCCAGGGACTGTCACCTGGAGGACTGGTACTGCAAAACTCTGGCTAGGAAAATTAGTCTCTGAACTGCCAGTATTGAGTCAGAGAACTGAGGAAACTCAGAAAGGGTCACCAGGACAGGACAATCACCATTCACTTAAGGAAGCTTTGAAGCATTCTACCAAGTCTGAGGGAAAGACTAACTGGGTCTAGCTCTGATCTCCCAAAAGTCAGTTTAGGAAGAGACATTGGCTAGTGATCCAGCATTTTCCCAGTGGAGGAGAAGATTGAGACACTTTGAGATTCAACTCAAGGAAATCCCAATAAGAGGGGAATCCACAAAAGCCACAGAGTCAGGAAGCAAGTAGGGAGGAAAATGGGTTAGGGGAGTAAAGAAAGAATGAAAATATCAAAGATTTCAGAAGAAACTTAAAGACCTTGACCATAAATGGATGAACCAACAGAAAAAATAGTAACAGAAGGAAACATGGCCTCCAGATCTAACAAATGAGCTCAGATACATGAATAAATGAATAAATACTGAAAAATAAAAAAATTATCCAACACTTGATGAAACAGCAACCTGTGGAATTTGAGGACATGGAACTATAATATGCTATTTCTGAATGATTTCAAAGAGAAATGGGAATTATGAGAGTGGAATTTCTGTCCTATGCGCCAAATTAGGCAGCAGGCCATACTTTAAAAAGGAGGTAAAAGAGGACCCTACTATGTTCCAATTCATCCTAGTTCTGTTTACTTATAAGATCAACCCTCTAAGCCCCAGTGTTGGTGAGGAGGAGGGGAGAGAGTGTTCTCCCCCTCCCAACAGGTCAACTCATGAGTGCATGAGTAAGAGCTGCCTCCTGATCATCTCCTCTTTCCTTTAGTACAATATCTTGTCAGACTTTGACAGTATGGAGAACCAGAGGTTCAATGAAAGGAATTCATACTACAGCTTTGCCTGCGGCTGAGTAAAGACTAGCCTCTTGGCACAGTCCAGCAATTGGATCACCTTGGTAACTGAGATGCTGGGTCCTCCAGTAAAGGAATGACTCTAAAATGAACTTCACAGACTGAGTACTTTGTAGTAATCATCTTAAGTTTGATCCCACTCTCTCCAAAAAGCAAGGTGGTAGAGGGAAGAGAATGGTACCAGCTGGGGGAGACATTTTTGTGCCTCTGTTCTTGCTATATTCCCTTGGAAAATATTCTTTTGTAAACATTAATTTTAATAATTTTAATAATAAAATAATAATTGAATTGATAGTAGGGCAATAATTGGTGGAATTAATCCTTCAAAAATATACTAATTGGCATTGGTAATTGCCAGTATAGAGGCTTGAGCCAATGGCATTAGACTCTCCAACACCTCAGGAGTAACCCAGAACCTAGAAGGGGAGATGTACTTGCCTTCTGGGAACTCTGTATGTGTGGGATGAGGGAGTAAGTCCATCACTCCTACTATACAAGAGTAGTGTACCTATTGTTCAGCCTAAGACATGAAATTTAATAGACCCCTAGGTCCATCAGTATATGTATCCTAGATAGACACTGGGTAATGACAAGCAAAAAATTATAAGCTCCTTTATAATATAAAATTCTTGGGAATAGAAATTGTTTAAACATACATACATATGCTATATATTGAGATTATTTCATATTGATTCTAATTCTATGCAAAGTGATTGTTTCATTATACACTCAAATACGTGCACATGCACACACACACACACACACACACACACACATAAATATGTAGATATATCTCTGTACCTGTACACTGTCTTCTACTACTACTTCTATATGGCCAGAAGTTTTTGTTCTGTGTCACTTACAATTGTAACTTTTGAAGTTGTGTTATCCTTCTGACTCATCTAGGTGGTGGGGTGAAAAGTCATTATTTTGTAAATACTTTTCTTTTGACTTTTCATTGCTCAAATTAGTCCACTGTCAGTATATGATATTGGTTCTAGACCTTTAAAAATCCATGGCAGCAAAGTTCAGTAGACTTGCTTTGGATCTGATAGCTGACAAATATTTAAGAATTCAGTTTTTCAGCATTTTTTTTCAAATTGGCAAAATAGCATGTGCTACATGCCACATGTTCTACAATTCCATCTCTTCTGTCCTATCCAGTCCCTTCCCTCAAGGTCAAACCTAAACTTGAACAAGAGAATTAAGAAATAGTATTGGCCCAAGTACATTACTGGTATACTGACATTGAGTGGCATGTATAGTCTGAGATTCTTGATACATAATTGTTGATTGACTGGCAATGATAGAAAAAGAAAACAGGCTGGGTTGCATTTGATAAATTGTTCTGTACTTTATTTATTATTTACTTTTAATATTTTTTTTAAATTTTGAGGCCCAAATTTTCCTCTCTTACCCTCCAGTCTCCAGCTCCTCTCTCACCCAGGGACAGGGCAAACAATTTATCAATTATACATGTAAAATTATACAAAACATATTTTATGTTAGCCATGTTGCAAAAAAGGCAAGAAAATAAAGAGAAGAAATTATGCTTCTATTTGCACTCAAAGTTCATCAGACCTTTTTTCTTTTTCTGTTATCTTTTGGGGGGATACAGATCAAATAGTGGCGTTGCTGGGTCAAAGGATAATATGCACAGTTTTATGGCCCTTTTGTTCACATTCCCTCCAGTACTTATCATTTTCTTTTTCTGTCAGGTTAACCAAACTGATAGATATGATGTAGTACCTCAGAGTTATTTTATTTTGCATTTATCTAAACAATAGTGACCTTTTTTAATCCAACTCTGATTTCTTCTTTTGAAAACTGCTTGTTTATTATATCTTTTGACCATTTATCAAGTGGTGTAATAGATTTGACTCCATTCCCTATATATTTGAAAAAATGAGACCCTTTAGAGGAAACTTGCTACAAAAAAAGAACATTTTTTTCCAGTTTTTGACTTTCTAATTTTGGCTAGATTGGTTTTGTTTGTTTAAAAACTTTTTACTTTCACATAACCAAAATTATTCTAATTTCCATGATCCTCTTTATCTTTTTTTTTTGGTCATAATCTTCCTTATCTATAGATCTGACAGATAACATTTTTCTTACTCCCTTAATTTACTTATATCACCCTTTATAGCTAAATTATGTAACTCTTTTTACTCTATCTTGGTATATTATATGAAATGTTTGTCTCTGAATAATTTCTGGCAAAATACCTTTCAGTTTTCTCAGCAATTTTTATCAATAGTGCATTTCTGACCCTGGCATCTTTGGATTTATCAAACATTAGATTACTGTAGTCATTTCCTATTGTCTCTTCTGTACAAAAATCTATTTCAATGATTCACCATTCTATTTCTTAATGTCACATTGTTTTGATAATTACCACTTTGTAATATAGTTTGAAATCTAGTATTGCTAAACTGCCTTCCTTCACTTGATTGATTCTTTCATTGGTTCCTTTTATAGGTCCTAACCTTTATATACTTTTATTTATTCCACTACTCCCACCAAGCTTTTATCTGAAATGAAGGCCCATGTCTTTAAGATATTCCACTGATCTGTATACCTGAGAGTCATGGAATAACCAATCTCCAAAGAATTAAACTAGGTCATTCAGGGGATTGAACCAATGGAGAGGTGAGTAGGTACATGACCAATGAAGATCTATGTAGATAAAGTAATATAAAAGATATCATTAAGATAGAATAGAAAGTGAGCCAGGCATTCAGTAAGACTGAGAGATATCTAACACATAGTATGTATGTATGATATCTGGTATCAACATAAAGTCAAGAGATCTAGAAGAAGGTCCTCAGAAAGTTGGGTGGAGTCCTTATCCAGGATTTATAGGAGGACACAGACAAAAAGTATAAATGAATTGTGATCTAAAATATTAAAGGCTATACCCATACCAATGAGATCATAAATCAGAATAATTAGGTATATTGGGTCAAACATAATTGCCCCTAAAATATTTCAGGAACTACTCAATCTGGCTAATGAATAATAGAAAACTAGGTTAAAAATAGGGCTGGCACATCCATATCTTAATGCTTTGTGCCACAGCACAGTTAGACAAACATTTGAAAATCCTTTTTAAATACTAATAAAGCTGTAAAACAAAGATCTTCTCTTAAGGCTGAAAAATCCTGTATTGTTTAACAACAGAAGCAAAACATCTACAATCTAATCTATCCACAATCAAAACTTCATTTATTAAATTGAGAATTTGGACACAGAGAAATTTATGACAGTTTCATTAGGTTTCCACCTCTAATTTCACTTTGTTCTTCCCATCATCAAAGAGGAAAGGAAGAGGGAAAGGAATATCACTTTTACCCTTTATTTGGAAGTAGAGCTGAAAGAAGCAGTTTGGACCAACCATCAGGAAGATATGAGCTCATAATTACTTCAGATACTTATTAACTGTCTCTCAGGCAAATCACTTAACATCTCTCAGTCTCTGCTTTCTCACCAGTAAAATGAAGATAATGCTAATATCTATTTCAAAGAATTATTATAAAGATCAAATAAGGTATGTACATACATATGTGTATAAAAATATAAAATATATAAAATATTTTGCAAATATTAAAGAATTATATAAATGTTCAATATTAGCTAATTAGTTGAAATAGTAGGTTTAATTTAGGCCAAGTAGACTCATGTGGATAAGACTAAAGCTCAAAGGTCCCCTGAAACCTTGGAATGTGCTCACTACCATATACAGCTCCTGGACTCATCCTACACAATTGTGCACAATTTACCTGCATTTTGCTTCCTTTTCATAGCTTCTCTAAATGCCTAGTATGCAAAGTACAGCACATGAGGAAACCCTGGAGATGGACAAACTTAAATTAAAAAAAAAAAAGGCAGACAGGGTCTGCATTCAGAGTATTCTAATCCTCTTGACTAATTCTCAAACTCGGGTACCTTGACTTATTTGTAATTCAAAATTTTTTTAACTTAGTGGTTACAGCAAAGACCTGTAACATTTGTAATTCTAATTTGGCTAATGCAAATTTAATGAATAACTTCAAATCTCTTAAATTATGTTGAACATCTTTTTTTTTCCTGTGTATTCACAGGAGGATGGCTCTCTAAAGTATTGTGTGCATTTAACATATGGTTGAGTGGAATAGTTTATTCTACTGTTTTTTAATAAAAAACAAGGACATTTGGAGATTTTTAAGGTAGATGTCAGTGTTTAATTCACTGTCCCTGAAACAGAAATCAAGCACACATCCACATGTACTTTAGAATTTAGTACTGGATTGCATGGGATATTCCAGGAAAAAAAAATAACTAGATGATAAGGATCATGAACATAAATGCCTATTGTAATTCTGAAATATAATATTTAAGTTATAGAAGAAAAACAATTTTATTCACATAGTGGAAATTGAATTGACCTAGATGGATCATCCTACAGAGACCATGTACCTGAAAATTTTTTGGACTGTGGAAACATGGTGAGTCAGAATTTGTTGGCTCCAGAGATGACAAATTGCTCTCTAATTGCTTCTAAATGATGGCCCATAACTATGTGGATTGAGTGCTAGGCCTGGAGTTAGGAAGACCCGAGTCTAAACCCATCCTCAAACAATTTTATATATGTATGTAGCCTTGGCCAAATCACTTAATCTCTGTTTGCTTCAATCTCCTCATCTGCAATGCAGAATTAATAATTGCACCCTCTTCTCCAGATTGTTGTGAGGATCAAATGTGATAATAATTTTAAAGCATTTGCCTGCTTGATAGTAAGGGCAAAAGAAAAAGCAGAACAAGAACAAGATCTTAAATGATCACTTAGTCCTTTCCTGTTCCCATGACATCAGGTACCATGTCTTTTCCAATCCAGTGACCATGCTGAATTTTCAAAATTTGTTAGTATATTGAGTGCAGCACTTTAATTTCTTTTAGAATTTTAAAAAACTCAAATGGAATTCTTTCACACACCCCCCACTAGTCTTATTGTTAGCAATGCTTCCTAAGGCCCACTTGATTTCATTATCCAGAATATCTTGGCTCTAAATTAGTAACTACACAATCATGGTTATCAATAATATTAAATCTTTCTTGAATGGTTCTGATGCAGGGAATCATGGGCAAATTGTAATTAACTGGAAGCAAATTTTGTAAATCTTTTCTTTTCACTGTTAAAATCTTGTAATCCTATTGATCCTCCTACCCTTGGTTAAAACACTACTTTAATCTCCAGTCTGACCTTGGTCACGTTCTCATTGGTAAAGCAAGCTAAATTTCACAAGCTCTCAGAAAAATCAACTTAAAACCACCCAGACCAGAATCAAACTCTCCAATGCAAGACCCCAGACCACTCCCAAAAGACAAAAACTCCAGTGCAGGACTTGGACAATTCCCAAGACACTGCCTTTTTCCATGGACCCTGAGAGGGCAGTTAAGGTGATTCAGAACCTGTGCTACTCCTCTTCTTTCTTTTGGACTTCCTGCCTATTAATCTAGCCTGGTTAATCTGCATTACTAAAATCCACATGGCCTTTAATTTCTCTTGATTTCTATCACTTTCTTTGTGTTGTAATGACTTTTTTTTTGGCAAGACAATGGGGTTAAGTGGCTTGCCCAAGGCCACACAGCTAGGTAATTAAGTGTCTGAGCTCAGATTTGAACCCAGGTACTCCTGACTCCAGGGCCAGTATTCCATCCACTGCACCACCTAGCTGCCCACGTAATGACTTCTTAATAAATCTCTTTTTTTCCTTTTTCCACTGCATTCCTGGGTAGATTAGTGATTGATTCATCACTGGAAACATGGAGGCCCTGCAATAGTTCTTCTGTTTCTCTTCATCATCACTTCTACTGTGTTAAATCCCTACCATTTTCATCTTTTATCATGACCAATTTTGCATGAAGCTTTCTTTTGATCTCTCTTATTTTCTTGTCTTTCCCATTCTATTGTTTTATTCTCTCTTTGCATTATTCATTTCAGAAAATCTTCTCCTTGCCAATCTCTGAAACGCCCCATTCAACTGATTAAATCTTCGCCTTTCTTCTTTCCCTTTCCCTTTCCTTCTTTCCACAGGAATCTCATCACAGTCATTTTGCTTTCTTGCTCTTCTTTTTCATATGAATGTTCTTGGTTGTTATCTTCTGTAGCAGATTTAATCCCGTAAATCTATTTATCACTTCCACTTCTCATTCATAAGGGCTGTTACTTAGGTCATACATATTCAGTCTGATGGTTGCCTGTTCTTCAATTTAAGTCTATATTTTGCAATAAGAAGCTCATCATCTCAACCACTGCCAGCTCCTGGTTTGGTTTCAACTGACTGAAGAGCTTTTCCAACTTTGGTTGCAGGCTATGTATCACATTTTGATTTTGGTGTCCAATGTAGAGCTGCCTTTTGGTGTGGGGGAAAAGAGTATCTAGAGGTGAAATTAGGTAGCTCAGCACCGGGCCTGGAATCGGGAGGATCTGAATTCAAATTTGATAATTACTTAGTTGTGTGACCTTGGGCAAGTCACTTAAGCCCATTGGCTTAAAAAAGTCAAACAAATTGAGTTCCTACTTGAGTACGATGGAAGATGTTAAGCCTTCAGAGTTGCTCAGTTTTGGCTTCTTCAGCATGGGTGTATTCCCGTGATGTTGAACAGTTCGCCTTGGCCCCAGGCAGATGTTACTCTTACACTTGTGAAACCACACTCCAACACTGCTTTTCTCACCCTCTAATTGACTAAAACTGGTTACTGCATTTTTTCCAAGGGATCCGTGCCCACCGCGGTGATGATCGACACGGGGGCTCGTCTGAATTCAGTTTCCCCCTTCCCAAGTGGTCAGTGGTTAGCCCGGCCTTGGCTCAACCTTGGCTCATCCTGGGCTCAGGGTCCTCTGCGCTCCGGGCTCTGGGCTCGCCTCCACCCTCAGCCTCCTCGCAGCTCCGGACCGCACTCCATCAGCAGCCAGCGCCACTTCTGACCTCAGGGGCCCACCTTCCCGCCTCAGCTTTTATCTGCTGCCTACTGTCCCTGGCCTTTTCTGCCATTAGCCGCCGTCTCAGCAAATTGAGAACTAATTGGCTAATTGGTTAATTTATGTCAGCCGACAAGCCTGAGGGCGAGGCGCCGATGGTTGGACTTGAACCCCAGCACTATAAAGTAGTCCCCAAGGCCACAGGGAGAGGTTAGAATCCTAAGGGAGGCACCGGGGAGCTTGAGACAGCGAGGCTGGAGGCTACGTTAGAAGAAGTCTTCGGGGTTGGCGTCGGGCGGCCCGCCCGCGAGGGGAGCCGTGCCATCCTCCTCCTTCTACCCCCTGCCACTCCCGGGTCCCCCCCCCCAAGGAGAAGGGGCACCAGACCCGCCACCCTCCTCCTCTGCCCCGCCTGCAGCAGACTCTGGGCCCCCGACCCAGTCACCTAAAGATTGGGGACCAGACCCACCCCACCCCCATCACCATCCTCCTCCTCCAGTCACCATCACGCCTTCACGACCTTGGGACCTTCGCCACACCGAGAGCCAGTGGAGCAGACCAAGGGATTTGGAAATCAGCAGGGGAAAGGACTGAGCACCGTGGGGGAAGGGACATTGTGCCTGTTGCCACTGAGCCATTTCCTTCTGTGTATTGATTAAAAGTACTTTTGATATTGAAAAGAAAAAGTACTTTCTAAGTGTGGGTAGCATTTGAGATGGATCTTGAAGAATGGGTGATAGATTGGAGACAAGAGGCAAGGACATTTTAGGGAGAGCAAAGACTTAAAGCTGGCATGTTACAAGTTGATTTAGAAAACAAAGTCCTCCAGTTTGACAGAATAGAATGCATGAAAGGAGTAATGGGAAAAAAAATGTCAAGCAAAGGGATTTGAAGTTTATTTAGTATATAAAGAGAAGCCATTAAAAGAATTAGTGAAGCTTAACATCAAGCATTTTTTGACTTCTATACATACTCTATTTTTTAAAAGATTTTATTTGAATTTTACAATCCCCCCCCCCACCCTCCACAGAAGGCAGTTTGCCAGTTTGTTTCCATGGTATACATTGATCCAAATTGAGTGTGATGAGAGAGAAATCGTATCCTTAAGGAAGAAACATGTAGCATAAGAGATAGCAAGATCAGACAATAAGATATCAGGGTTTTTTTTTCTAAATTAAAGGTAATCAATACTCCTTGGTCTTTGTTCAAATGCCACCGTTCTTTCTCTGGATACAGATGGTATTCTCCATTACAGAGAGACCCAAATTGTCCCTGATTGTTTCACTGATGGAATGAGTGATTCCATCAAAGTTGATCATCACCCCCATGTTGCTGTTAGGGTGTACAGTGTTTTTCTGGTTCTGCTCATCTCACTCAGCACCAGTTCATGCAAATCCCTCCAGGCTTTCCTGAATTCCCATCCACCCTGGTTTCTAATAGAACAATAGTGTTCCATGACGTACATATACCACAGTTTGCTAAGCCATTCCCCAATTGAAGGACATTTACTTGATTTCTAATTCTTTACCACCACAAACAAGGCTGCTATGAACATTTTTGCACAAGTGATGTTTTTACCCTTTTTCATCAACTCTTCAGGGTAGACCTAGTAGTGAGTGGTTTTGCTGGATCAAAGGGTATACACATTTTTGTTGCCCTTTGGGCATAGCTACAAATTGTTCTCCAGAAAGGTTGGATGAGTTCACGGCTCCACCAACAATGTAATAGTGTCCCAGATTTCCCACATCCTTCCAACAATGATCCTTATCCTTTCTGGTCATATTGGCCAGTCTGAGAGGTGTGAGGTGGTACATCAGAAAAGTTTTAATTTGCATTTCTCTAATAAGTAATGATTTAGAATATTTTTTCATATGATTATGGATTACTTTGATCTCCTCATCTGTAGGTTGCCTTTGCATATCCTTTGACCATTTGTCAATTAGGGAATGGTTTTTTTTAAAAAAAAGAAATTGACCCAGTTCTTTGTATTGTACACATACTTTAAAAGAACATTTGATTGACTCATTTCTTTTAAGATGACACATTTTTTTCAACCTTCTTAAATTTAAAAAAAAATCACTCCCTCCCCCTCCTCAGAGAATAGCAAAATCAAGCTTCTTGGCAATTTCCTCTTAAGTTATTTCTCTTATGGTATTTTGACTATACCTCTTCATGATGACAAATTCTTTTAAGGACGAACCACATCATCAGAATCCAATTTGATGGCCTTCCAAATTTTAAGTACTCTTTGGTTTATTTAAATAGTCACTTTCACAGGTGCATTGGAAACCTGCCCATGGGAAAGGAAGTGAAGCATTAAAAGTCATCAAAAAAAAAAAAACTCTTAGCTGCACATCTGTCACCATCTGTACCCTAGAAATGACAACCCACTTAAAGAAGAGGACAACCTGAAAATTGCTGCACTAGTCTAAACACTTATGAGATGAATTCTCAGGTAACTTTCTGACATCTACAGATGCTAGCTGATTGTCAATCGTTTGAGAGAGTTGCATCTCCATTTGATTTTTTTAAAGGTAAAATTAAGCATTTTTAATTCTGGCACAATCAGGGAGGTTGAAACACCTGTGGGGAAGCTGCAAGTAAAAAATAGGCACCCCACAAAATGATACACATTTTATGATATGACTTTATTTTAATAGTAGTCTTAAGTTATTTTAGATAATCAAACTCTTTTGCTGTTAGTATCACTACCACTAACATTTTTATGTCTCTTCAGTGTTTCCCTAGTCTTTTTTCTCACAACAACCCTGTTCTCATTTTATAGATGAGGAAACTGAAGCTCAGAGAGGTTGAAATTACTTCTCCACAGGACTAGCAAGTAAAGAGAGAATCTGACCTTATTTCTCTCCAGACTCCCAAGTTGAATAGTCTTTCTATTGATAGCTTTCCTTTTCTGGATGATATAGGGTTCCTTAAAGATAAAATACCAGACTCTAACAATGTATAGTGGAGAGGAAAAAAAGTTAAAACATTCTTTCCAATTTAGGGCTTATGAGATAATGTTTTCCATTTGAAATTACACTGTAAACCAGTAATCTCTACTTTTTCTACTTTTCTCATTTTGTCAGGTCATTAGACCTGACCAGAAAATCAGATAGAATAAATACATATATATGCATATATGTTTCATATATATATATTTATATTTATTTATAGGTGTGTATTTCCTATATAAACAAATATATAAATATTAAATTCTACACAAATATGTTAAATTATTCAATAACTAAAAGAGTAACAATTTAAATCTTTACTTTTCTTGATCACTGAAATAAAACTCAAATCCATATTAAGAAACTTTACTTAAAACTGTTATGTGAAATGTATTAGCTAATTGTAGAAACAGGGAAATCAGAGTCTGTCATTGTCTCTTACATATCAATCCATGTATCCATGGAGTTAAAGCCTAGAGAACTAGTCCAGGCACCAAAAAATTTCCTTGTGAGAATTTTTATTATTAAATTGTCTTCATTCAATTCGAAACTATCTAAAGTAAAGCTTTCATTAGCAATCTTTGAATTAATAAATAAATTGTGTTATAATAGACATTTTTGTCCTGCTATCATCCCATATCTCTTGTCCCCTCTCTAGCTAAACTCCCTAAAAATGCCATCTCATAGGCACTTGCATTTACTCTTTTCTCATTTTCTTAACTCTTTACAACTCAGCTATTGAGCTCATCACTCCACTGAAACTGCTTTCTCCAAAGTTACCAATGATCTCTTAAATGCTAAATTCAGTGGTCTTTTCTCAATTCTCAGTTTCTTCAACATCTCTGCAGTCTTTGATATTGTTGTTCAGCCCCTTCTTTCATCATAATCTCCTCTCTCTAGATTTTTGGGACATCACTCTCTTAGATTTCTTTCTATCTGTCTAATAGCATTTTCTCAGTTTCCTTTGCTGGATCCTCCTCCAGATTTCACCCTCTAACTGTAGTTATCCCTTAGTATTCTGTCCTGGGCCCTCTTCTCTTCTCTTCTGCCTCTACATTACTTCACTAATTAATCTTATCAGCTCCCTTGAATTTAATTACTATCTCTATGGTGATAATTCTCAGTTCTACATATACTGCCCTAATCTCTGCTGTCATCCAATCTCACATTTCTACCTGACCTTCAGACATCTCAAGCTGGATAGCAAGTAAACATCTTAAACTTAGCATGTCCAAAACAGAACTCATATCTTTCTCACTCAACCTTCTCCACCTTCTAACTCCCTTACTACCTCCATTCAGCCACTAAAGTGATTTTTTCCAAAGCTCAGCTCTAACCATATTACCCACTTCTCAAACTGCAGACCTTTTCTATTGCCTGCAGAATCAAATACAAAATACAAGAAAACACTATCTCTTGACTGGCCATTTTCTCTGGCTATTCCCCATGACTGGAATTCTTCCTCTCCTCTTCACTTACTGCCTTCTCTGGCTTCCATTAGTCTCATGTAAAATCTTATCTTCCTTAGGAAACCCTTCCCACTCATAATTCTAGTGTTAGAAAGAAGGAGAGAATTCATAATCAAATAAGGAGCAGAACTATTTAGAATGACAAAATAGACAATTTGGTCACATAAAATTTTGCATCAATACAATCATTGACATTTAATTAAGAAGACAAAATTTTGAATGGGGCAATAATATGTGCATCAAATATCACTAATAAAAGTGATACCCCAAGATGTTAGAAAAAGACCTGATGCCATCACTCTCTTAGTTCAAGTTTGAACCTTAGAATGAAATGAGGCCCTTTGAAGTCATTGAATGATTTGCAAATAAGCTTTGCTTTGTCCTAAAAAAGCAAATATATTCAACAAGGAATAGTATTTAGTATCTCTGCACATGCCCCACCCTACCTTCTCATTTCTTGTGAAAACACATCTAGTTATCAGGGCAGAGTATGATGACTCAAATGGTCTTCAGGAATCCACCAAATTGGAGGGACTCCAGTTTTCTGCCCTTAGGTAACCTAAACTTAGACCAATAGAGACAAAGGCCAATTAAGTTTCAGAAACAGCTTTGTTGACTTTTTTGGGAAAAATTAATCACTATCATAGGAGGAAAGGAGTCAGCCTGATTCATGGGGGCAGGGGGAGGGAAGGGGAGGTAGCCTTATTGATGTGAGAAAATGCTAGTGTATAGCAATACTTCCATACCAGAATTACAAGGAATTAATGAACCATTAATGCACTATGTCATCCAAACACCATTTCCTTATAGGTAAGTGGTCAAAAGATATAAATAAATAATTTTCAAAAGTATTATCAACTATAAATTACTTTATGAAAACATTCTAAATCATTAATAATGGGCGAGTTCAAAATTGAAACATTTCTGAGATTTCTTTTCAAAGTCCACAAATTGATAAAGATGATAACAAAAAGTGAGGAAGGGAATCATCAGTTGGATGGACCATAGAAAAGCATAAAAAAATGATAGGCACACTTTGAATTGACCCAAATATTCTGGATACCAATTTGAAATAATTCAAGACTAGAGTCAAACTTCAGTCTTCCAAAATCTTAAGTTCAGTGCTCTACATCATTTGACTGCTTCTGTTCCAGTCATCTTAGTAACCTTTCTTTAACACTAGTACCAAAGAATATTAATTAGAGACTTGTTTTCCATTAAAAGGCTGATGTGCAAGATAAATTAAAAAAAACTTTATGAATTTTACTTAGACAATTTGATCCAAATAAATGAAATAACAATGGCATTTACCCTCCATAAGTCAATCTCAGAAGATCAGCTCTCTATCTATGCAATAATATTTTGAAAATGAGGATAAAGCCTAATCATTTTCTTTTAAGGATAATATAGTCAAGTATCCATTTCATGAAGTCATTCTTTCCATCACTCATGAGTCATGAATTCCATGTCTTGGGATTCTGCTCCATTGTTTCAGGATTGTGACAATACCAGAGGCAGTGTTCTCTGAGATTCAATAGGCTAGGGATTGAAGTGCCATAGGGCCATGGAACTGTCTCCAGGCTACCTCCCAAAAAATCACATTCAGTAATATGCTACAGTGATCAAGAGCTGGTTGCAAGGGGAAGAGCCAAGTTGGTGGAGGAAGGAAAGGTGGAAGGCAGAAAATCTCTGAAGCTCTTCCCAAATCAGTCTAAATGCCTTTAAATTATGACTCAATCCAAATTCTAGAGTGGTAGAACCCAAGAAAGACTGAGTGAAACAATTTTCTGCCCCAAGACAACTTGGAAGATCCGCAGGAAGGGTCTATTCCACCAGGATTGAAAAGGGCCATAGAGCAGCCCAGGTTGCAATGACTGCCAAAACAAACAGGCTCCAGCCTGTTGGGGGGTGGGAGGGGGTGCCTGGGCCCCTGACAGCACAGGCAGTTTCCAGACCACTCAGCCCAGGGATTGTCAAGGACAACTTGGAAGGTCAGTGGGAAAACTGACTGACCAGATTGAGTGTAGAGCCCATGCCAGCACAGGTCTCAGTGCAGCTCCAGCCCCAGGAACCCAAAGCAGGCCTGCTTCCAGAGTACTCAGCCCACAGACAGTTAAGGGGTCAAGGAAGACTGCAGAGGTCTCTCTACTATCTGTGGAGCAGTATTCTGTTGCTTTGCCCATTCTCAGATCCAGATCACAGTCTGGAGCCCCTATTGCCATAACAAAGCAGGGACCCACTTCACAGTTCCAGAGCAGAGGGGAGTGTTTGTGGTCATCCACAGACCAGAGCACACACACCAGGAGAGCAGTCTGAAAAAATCCTCAAATGCTTGGGAAAGTGCATCCTTCACCCTGGAAACTGAACCCCATCTTAACAAAGAGTTAAAATCAAGTCATCGGCTGGGAAAACGAGCAAACAACAGAAGAAAAGAAAATCTGACCATAGACAATTACTTTGGACCACAGAAGATGACAAAGTCAAAGTTTCTATATCCAAAGCCTCCAGGAAAAATGGGAATTGGTCTTAGGCTATGGATTTGAAAATCAAGCAAGAGAGTTAGAAGAAAAATTGGGAAGAGAAATGAGAGCAATGCAAAAAAAATCATGAAAATGTAGTCAGCAGTTTGGTGAAGGAGATACAAAAAATACTGAAGAAAATAATATCTTAAAAACTAGTTTAGGTTAATGAAAAAACAGTCCAAAAGGTCAATGAGAAGAATACCTTAAAAAGCAGAATTGACCAGACAGAAAAAGAGATTTAAAAAGCTCTCTGAAGAAAATAATTTCTTCAAATGTAGAATAGAGCTAAGGGAAGCTGATGACTGGGAAATCAAGAAACAATAAAACAAAACCAAAAGAAAAAAAATTAGAAGAAAATGTCAAATATCTCATTGGAAAAATAACTGACCTGGATTTGGAAGAAATAATTTAAAAATTATTGGACTATCTGAAAGTCATGATCAGGAAAAGAGTCCAGATTTCATTTTTTTTCAGTTTTTTTTTACAAGGCAATGGGGTTAAGTGGCTTGCCCAAGGCCACATAGCTAGGTAATTATTAAGTGTTTGAGGCTGGATTTGAACTCAGGTACTCCTGACTCCAGGGTCAGTACTCTATCCACTGCGCCACCTAGCCACCCCACTGCACCACCCAGCCGCCCCACTGAACCACCTAGCTGCCCTAGACTTCATTTTAAAAGAAATTCTCCAGGAAAATTTCCCTGATATCCTAGAAGCAGAGGGTAAAATAGAAATTAAGGGAATCTACCAAATGCCTCCTGAAAGAGATACCAAAATAAAAATTCTTAGGAATATTACAGCCAAATTCCAGAACTTCCAAGTCAAGGAGAAAATATTACAAAAAAAACAGAAACAATTCAAATATCGAGAAGCTACAGTCAGGATTACATAGGATTTAGTAGTGTCTACAATAAGGGCTCATTAGGGCTTGGAATATGACATTCCAGAAGGCAAAAAACCTTGTATTACAACTGAGAATCAACTACCCAGCAAAACTGACCATACTTTTTCAGGGGAAAAGATGGATATTCAATGAAATAGGGGACTTTCAAACTTTCCTATTGAAACTACCAGAACTGAACTGAGTTTAATCTTTAAGTATTGGACTCAGGTGAAGCATAGATGTATGGGAAGAGCAAATTGTGAGTGATTTAAAGATGTTAAACTGTGTGTATTCTTGCATGGGAAGAAGATATGCATAATTCATATGAACCTTCTCATTTATTAGAAGCATATATAGACAAGGCACAGGAGAGAGCTAAATATGATGGTATGATATATTATAAAGATGAAGTTAATGGAGCAAGAAATAAATGTACTAGGAGTAAGGAAAAGGAGAGGTATAATGAACTTTTGCAATGGGATGGAAAGGGGAAAAGTGAGGGGGAATGAGTGAACCTTGATTCTTGTCAGAAGAGGTTCAGAGAGGCAAAAACATATATGTATTCATTTGGGAATATAAATCTATCTTACCCTAGAGAAAAAAGGAGAGGGAAGGGATGGGAGAAGGGGGGGCAGGGGGAGGGCAGGGTGGGGTATAGGTGATAGAAAAGACGGAAGCTAGTGGAGAGGGCAGTCAGATACAACTCACTTTTGGGGGGGGACAGGGTGAAAGGAAAAAGAGAACAGAATAAGTGGGGATGGGGAGGAATATGATTGAGGGTAATAAAGCTAGCAATAGCAACTGTGGAAAAAATATTGAAGCAACTTCTCTGGTGGGACTTAATAAAGAATTCACTCCATCTCAAAGACTGAGCTGATGGTATCTGAATACAGATTTTTTTCCTCTCACTTTATTTTTCTTGAGCTTTCTCTATTTTTTTTAGGTTTTTGCAAGGCAATGGGGTTAAGTGGCTTGCCCAAATCCACACAGCTAGGTAATTATTAAGTGTCTGCAGCCAGATAGGAACTCAGGTACTCCTGACTCCAGGGCTGGTGCTCTATCCACTGCGCCACCTAGCCACCCCAAGGTTTCTCTATTTTTGTAGGATTATGTTTACTTTTGCAACAAGACTGTTGTAGTAACATGAAAAAATAAACAAATAAATTTAAAAAAAACTGATTGCAGACTAGAAAGGCAATGTGATTTAGTGTTCATTTTTGAAGAAGAAAAACAATTTACTCCACAAACTGAACTCACTTAGTGGAAAGTTCTCTCACTATGACAAATAGTACAAGCTTTTCTCACTTACCTTTAAATGACAAACTTCCAGTATTACAATTCCTTTCATAGTCCTGTCACATACAGTCCCCAGAGACTATGGGCTATGATCAGAGCTCCTAGTGACAGGGAAAGTGACTATGTGGAGTCTAATCCTTATAAAATCTCTAAAGCCTCATCAATTTAAATGGGAATTGTGAAAATAATTGATTTGTCACACCCTTACCTACTTTCTCTTCACAGACCATTGCCATACTCCACTGTACCTCAACCTCTATTGAAAGGTGTGAGATACTTGAAAAGTAGATGATGGTGCTACATCACTTGAAGCGGATTCAAGGATATCCCAGTGTTGACTTAAAAAAGAAGTACCAAAGATAGAGTAGTGGATAGAGCATCAACTTTGGAGTCAGAGGACCCTTGTTCAGATCTAACCTCAGTTGATACGACATCACTTCCTGATGCCATGGTCTTCTTCTACCAAGAAGGACAAAGTATAACCAGAATAATACTTTTTGTTGAATTTATATTATATGAGCTATCACTAGATGGAGCCATTTGCTAGTTCAAAAGTTCCTTTAAGGCTCAGGTTTGTTTGCTTGGAATGGTATATATCCTTTGTTTCTACAGACCATACTAAGATTTCCATGTTGACTATGGTTTTCTCATATTTTGAAAGACTGACATTCATTACAAATCAGCAATTATCCTGGATGTTGAAGGTGATATAAAGGTAAATAAGATAGACTCCTAGCACATACTGCAATATTTTTATGAGTCCATGATTCAACAATGTAGATATTCCCTCTATAGGGCAATGAATATGACTGATTGTCCAGAATCTCTGGTTAAGTGAGTCCTCAAAGAAGCTAGGAGAAGCTGTGAATCCAAATTTAAATATCCCATTGTACATTCCCAACCTCCCCAAGTTGAAACAACTTGCTGTTGAAAACCATCAGAATCACTGGAAAGGATAAGGAATAATATGTAATATAAATTCAAGTTGTTGCAGCTGTAGACCAACTACAAAAGAAGAGTTAATAAGGAAAGCATATGAATGTTTCTTTAATTGTAGCCTATTGCTTTCTTCTAAATGTCTGCTTTGGACCCAGAATCAAGAGAAAGCAAAAGCTTGCTTTCATTTTTCCCATGGCAGAAAGAAAAGGTGAAGATGGTTCATCCAATTCACTGATCTTAGCTCTTCAGATATGCTCTTAGAGGTAATTAGAAGCTTTGTTGATTTCAAGTAATTCTTCACTCAGGAACTGAGCAATTTCCTAGGTGAGGCAAAGTAATCATCTTGAAGAAGGCAGTGTATGATTTCTATACAATTCAAGGTTTGCATAGCTAAATAGAGCATTTGTATAACTAAATAAATTTAAATTTTCTTTAAATCATGAAAAAGACAGTGTTTTGTTTTATCAGTGCCAGTTTGTCTTTTAAGAAGGCAAGTAAAATTACAGTTGAGGATCCATTAAAATATATTTTATTTTAGTTTTGAATGTGCCAAGAGTTGGATCATGTCTTAATAAAATACTATATGGGCATACACCATAAAAGTATGCTTATAACACAACTCAATTAGCCAGATGTTAGCTCTGTCCCACAAGGCAATATTAAAACACATTAAAGCCCTACCTGCTTAACTATCTTGAGGCAATATCAAAATTGTTCAATGCTATCTTATTACCTTCTAGCTATGTGGAATGGGTATATAATAATTTATGCCTTTACTCTGCTGCTGTCAGAGATTTAGGTTATGTGAATGAATTGAGTCATCTTTCTATTGATAGCAAAACAGGACCTCCTCAATTCAAAATTGGTCCATCCCTTAGATCCACCCCTTACAAAAGGAAAGCTCTCATCTTTGACATAGAACTTATAATTAAGGAGATTATTGACATGTCTCAGAGGGAGTCGATGGAGAGGCAGAGAAAGTTTGCAACTCAAAGTTTTTTTTAATAGAATGTTTAAAATTGGTTTGATGTAATTAAGAAAAAATTTAAAAATTGTTCATCTTTCATTTTCAAAAGAGTACCAATGACATCAGGAGGATGAAGTCTTAACTTGTAAATGATTTGGGTTTAAGTGAGACAGAGCTTTGAAAAGTCATCAGTCTCTCTCTCTCTCTCTCTCTCTCTCTCTCTCTCTCTCTCTCTCTCTCTCTCTCCCCTCCAGAGTCATCAAAGTCTAGTGGCAAAAGTCAAAACAACAGGCAATGACCTGGGATAAAGTAGATGACTTTGACCTTTCTAAATTAAGGTCTTTCCCAGACCTCTGATCCCTCTAACCATAGTGTGTTCTAAGGAACAAGAAGTAGGTAATTACATGTGACCTAATGATATTGGAAGTGCTAGGAAAAGAAAAGAATGATGCATAAATCTTCCATCAACCCTTAATCTCTCTTTCTCCCTTAAACTCTTAACTCCTCTGACAACTGGAGGTCTAAAAGACAATGATCTTTAGTTCTCTCTCTCTCTCTCTTTTTTTCTCTCGTGTGTGTGTGTGTGTGTGTGTGTGTGTGTGTGTGTGTGTGTGTCTGTCTGTCTGTCTGTCTGTCTGTCTGTCTCTATCTCATCTGTCTGTCTATCCAGGGACAATTTTATGGTATCTGTGATGGAGAATACCATCTGTATCCAGAGAAAGAACTGTGGAGTTTAAACAAAGACCAAAACAATTATTACTTTCCATTTAAAAAATAATTTTTCTATCTCTAATATTTTATTTCTTCCTCAAGGATGTTTTTCCTTTCAACACATTCATTTTTGACCAATGTATATCATGGAAACAATGTAAAGAATATCAGATTGCCTTCTGTTGGGGGGAGGGAGGAGGACAGGGAGGGTGGGGAAAAATTATAAAATTCAAAAACCTTACAAAAAATGATTGGTAGAAGCTATTATTGCATTTAATTGGAAAACAAATAAAATATGTAATTTTTATATCTATATAATTTTTTAAAAAGACTAATGCTCAATAATTTTCTCTCCTCTTTTGAGAAACTATCTTTTCAATAAGATTATCAGACATTATCCTCTTCTTAAAGATCCCAAAACTGCTCTCATAGTGTTAACAAATTTGAAAGACAATGTTGTTAGTGATGAATTTTAATGCATTTTTATAGATCTCATTTTTATATCACCCACAATTCTCCATATATTTCCCTCTCCTCAAAGAGAGCAATGCTTTAAAATCAAGAAGAAAAAAAGAATAGTAAAAATTAACCAACACACTGAAAAAATCTGACATTATGCAGTATTCCATACTAATAGTTCACTTCTACAAAGAAAGTACGTGCCTATCCATATCTCTTCGAAGCCAAATTTGGTCATAATAATTTCACAGCATTCAGTTTCCATTTTATTATTGATGATGTTCTTTCTATTTTCATTGTCAAGGTCTTTGTATATATTGTTTTCCTGGTTCTGCTTACTTCGCTTTGCATTAATTCATTTTCCCCTGCTTCTCTACATATTCTAATATTCATTTTTTCTTAAAGCAGTAACATTCACCTACCACTTATACACTCAAATTATACTTATACACTCAATTATACACTCAAAACCACAAATTTTAAGCTTCTATAATAGCTCAAACTTCAATCCTCTGTTAAATATCTACTTTGTTTTCATTCTTTGCTACTACAAAAAAAAATTTAGCCTCTCTATTTCAGCATACTATTGCCAATTATTATTGATCTCCTTGAGGTATATGCCTAGAAGTAGAATCTCTAAGCCAAAAGACATGTAGAATTTCATTCATTTTCTCAGCTTAATTATAACCAAATCCTAGAGAAATACACATGCAGTAATTCCCAGAAGAAATCCTTATTTGATAAAAATTACAAGAAAAACTAGAAGGCAATTGAAAAAATATATTTAGGGCAATATCATATGCCATACTTTACAATAAATTCAAGATCAATTCATAAATTGAATATTAAAGATACTTTTTTTAAGTTTTTGCAAGGCAATGGTGTTAAATGGCTTGCCCAAGGCCACACAGTTAGGTAATTATTAAGTGTCTGAGACGGGATTTGAACCCAGGTACTCCTGACTCCAGGGCTGGTGCTTTAACCACTACACCACCTAGCCACCCCTAAAGCTACTTTAAAAAGAGAAAAGAATAAAATTAGGTACTTTTCACAGACAAAGCTGGGGATTGTTGTGGGGGGAAGGTGAGGGGGAGGGAGATTTCTCAACTTAAAAAAAGAGTCACAAAAGTTAAACTAGTTAACTCCACTTACTTGAAATTGAAAGGCATAAACAAAAAAAATGTTGAGGATGAAGATTATTCTACTCTGAAAGAGACAACCTTTATAAATTCAAAGAGATGGGAGATGGAATGTTTTTATGTTTATTTTTAACTATATCCATGTGAGGATATATGAGGGGTAATACTGTTCAATTTGTTTGGAAAGAAAGATTAAAATCAGACTGAAAAGGACCAGAAAGAAGAGTTCACTTCTCTCCAAGAAAAGAGGGAGCCATGGGAATAACACGGACAAATTTGTGTTTTACCATTAGTTTAGTAACCAAGTAAACAATGGCTTAGAGAGAGAAGAGTTCAGAGTCAGGGAAACCAATTAGGAAGACTGAAATAGTTCAAGCACAAGGTAAAATAGGGCCTGAATTAGGTTAGTGGCTGTGGGAGAGAAGAGCTATGTAAAAGAAAAATTGTCAAAATATAAATAACAGAACTTGATCATTAATATAATTTGAGTTACTTTCAAAATTTTTAAACTGAAATAAACATCTAATTTAGTCTTATTATGAAGTTAATGACTATAGGGAATGAAAGAGAATGAAGAGTTAAGGACAGCTCCAAGTTTTCAAATTGCTTAATTGAAAAGATTGAAAAGATTGAAAAAATGGAGAAATTAGGGAGAAGAATGAGTGTTGGGGGGGGGAAGATAAGGAGTTCCATTTTGGACATACTGTCTTTGATGTGCTACCCAAGAGAGATATCTAGTAGTCAATTGTTGTTATATAATTAGATCTCATCTCAAGAGATATGCAAATATGGGAGTCATTGATGCAAAGAAATTGTATCTGAACCCATAGGAATTGATAAATCACCAAGAAATCACAGAGAGAGAGAGAGAAGAAGAAGAAGAAGAAGAAGAAGAAGAAGAAGAAGAAGAAGAAGAAGAAGAAGAGGAAGAAGAAGAAGAAGAAGAAGAAAAAGAAAAGAAGGGGAAGGAGAAGAAGAAGAAGAAGAAAACTCAATAAAAATCCCCAAGGGCAAGGTATAGATGAGGATACAAGAAAGGATACCAAGAACAGTCATTCAAATTGAAGTAGAAACAGATAATGTCAAAAAAGTGTAGAATATACTAGGAGGAGTAAATTGTCAACAGCATCAAAGCTTATAGAGAAATCAAGAAGGATAAAAATTAAGAAGAGATCATTGGATTAAACAATTGGAAGCTCACTGGTAATGTTAGAGAAAGCAGTTTTAGTCATTGTCAGAAATCAGATTTAAAGGATTTGAGAATTTTGTTGAGGAAATGGAAGCAATAAGTACAGAAAAAAAGGTGTTATGCTTCAATGACACTTTGCCAATGTTCTTTATATCAAACTGTATAGACCAAACTATCATTTGGCCTATACAATAATCCATCACAAGAGGAAAAACAAAAGACAGAGTTCAATTATTTTTTTCTAATTATGAGTTATCAACTTTGTTCATTAAATTTCTGTCAAAAATTATACACTCAAAACCACAAATCTTAAACTTCTATATTAGCTCAAACTTCAGAAATGGCAAGTAGGAAAAACCATCCCATACAAAAATGAATGTCCTTTAAAACTGTAAAACACAACATATTCATGAAGATAAAGTAACTAAGTATCTGTCAATACCTATGCACAAAATATTACTTTAGAATATAGCTAAAGAAAAATTGCCACAGATTCAATTTTTTTTTTTGCAAGGCAAGGGGATGAAGTGGATTGCCCAAGGCCACACAGCTAGATAACTATTAAGTGTCTGAGGCTGGATTTGAACTCAGTTATTCCTGACTCTAGGACCAGTGCTCTATCCACTGTGCCACCTAGCTGCCCCCTACAGATTCAATTTCAACTCATTTTATTTCAACTCAAAGGCAGCATAGTGCATTTGAAAGAGTACTGAATTTGGAGTCAGGATATGGATTTAAATTATGACAACGTCACTTAATACCTATATGAGCTTAAGTTACTTAACCTCTTTGAGCCTAAGTTCCCCTCACTGTAAAATGAAGAAGTTGAACTAAATTATCTCTTCCCTTTCATCTCTAAATTGATTATCTCTACAAATAGAGATAAAAATGTTCAAAATAATAGTGAAATTTTCAAAAAAAAACTGACCAATACGCCTATGGACTAAAAAGGTTTACATGGGCTTTTTAAGAATGAATTTTCTGCTCCCATATTCAAAATCTAAGTTCTTAAATACATCCTTTTGATCTGATAAGGAAGAATTGTTCCTATACTGGATCAGACATTAAGGTTTAAATTCTGTTCTTATCTTTAATATCTTGTCTTGAAACTTTAAAAAAGGTTTTTTCATTCCTTCAGTCATTTATTCATTAAGCCAAGTGACCAGAAAAAAAAACTTGTTAGTTCCTAAATGGGTGTATAAATAAAAGTTTGCTGATGAGAGAGATTATAGAGATTGATGGTGAGAATCTACCATTTACAAGTAATTGATCAAATCAAATACCATTCAGAACAATGGATATTCACTTATTGTATGAAGTAGAGAGGAGATGATGGGACAACAGAACTGTTGTGTTGGATAATTTTGAGTAAAGAGCCAAGGATGACACTGGAATTGTGAGCCTATATGACTGGATGGTGATTTCTTGACTTTAATAGGGAGGGAGTTAATAGAAGGGAGAGCTTGAAAAGTCAGAGAAAGAATGCTGAATTTGGTATATTGAGTTTGAGTTATCTCTAGGATATTTGATTTAAAAGTAGAGATCAAGAGAGATTGGAGCAGAATAAATAATCACACAGATGATAATTTAACCATGGAAGCTAATGAGATTATCACATCAACAAACATATTATTAAGTGCTTAAGAAAAGCTGGGCATGTACTACCATTCCCTATTGTCAAGGAATGTACATTCTAATGAGAAAGTCAACATGCAAACAACTATGTACAAGTAAGATATATAAGCAGATGAAAGGTAATCTAAAAGGGCAGATACTAGGACCTAAGTGGGAGGACTAAGTGGGAGGACTTCCTGTAGAAGGTGTGATTTGAGCTAAGTCTTTAAGGAAGACAGGAAACTGAAAGGGCAGAGCATTTCAGACATGATCTGGTACAAAAGCTTGGAGATGGAAGACAGAGTGTCTTATCACATTAGTAAGCCAATGAAGGTAGATTTTAGAGTACATAAAGAAGAATCAAGTATAAGACAACTGCTAAAGTAGGAAGGGGCCAGGTTGTGAGGGACTTTACATGCTAGACAAAGCATTTTACATTTGATCCTGAATGTATAAGGAGCCACAGTAGTTTATTAACTATGACATGGTTAGACTTGTACTTTACAAAGATCATTTTGGTAGTTGAGTAGAGGAGAGTGGTAAAAAAATGAGGCAGAGAAAACAACCAGATGGCTGTTACCATAACCCATGTGGAAACCTGTACCAGGGTAGTAGCACTTTAAGAGGAGAAAAGAGGATGTATATGAATGAGTGAAGGTAGAAGTAACAGATTGTAGCAATGTTGTATTGTGATTTTAATGAGGTTCAGATTCGTTCCTGTAAATGATGCTCTCACACAGTTGAAAATGAAAGTATTTTAATAATGCAAGGAATAGATTGCTTACAATAATATTCTATATAGCAAATAATATATGTATATATATATATATATATGAGAAAGGATTATTAATACTATAACAAAAGTAGAAGAGAAAGATAAAGAAAACCACCAATTCGGGGGAGCACCAACTCTTAATTGGTTTGGCTGGATAATTCTGGTTCAACAGCCACAAGTCCGGAATGGGAGAGTCAAAGGCAGAATGTCTTCTCCATGGGTGGGATTCCCTTTCTTCTTCTCCTTCTCCTTCTTCTTCTTCATATTCATTTTCATCTTCATATTCTTCATAATGAATGATTGGAGTCTCAGGATATTTATTAGGGGAGAACAAAGGTTTGTTGCCAAATTCAATTGGAAAGGATCCCAGAGTTCTTATCATGAATGTAGGAAGTCAGTAAGTGTTATGATGTTAGGAAGATGTCATATGGGGCTGCAAGACACAGCATAATTAAGGTCAGTACTGTGAGAATAGCCAGTTCTTTTTCAGTAGTGTTTGTGTTCCAAGGAATGGCTAGTTCCTGGGACTCTAAGAACGCGATCAAATCACATAGGACATGTTCCAGGGGGGGAAGGACACGTTCTCATGCAGGCTCGAGTGAACTTACTCATATAAGAATTTCATTTTCTTATACAAATGTATTGGAGATTATTTAAAGGGAGAGGAGGTGGTGTCAGGATGATCCTTTAGAGGACACCCACAATTAGTGGGCATATCCTACTGGAGGAAGATCCAGCAAAGGAGACTAAAAAGGAATCATTAGATAAGTTGGAGAAGCAGGAAAGAGGAGCGTCACAAAAACCTTGAGAGGAAAGAATATTTGAGAAAAGAAAATTATGGAAAAGAAAGTGATAAATAATATCAGATGTGGCAGAGTGGAAGAGGGAGAGATTGGAAATAGCATTGGGACTGATGACCTCAGGAGACCAATATCTAGACTTGCAAATGAACTGGATTAAATTGAGATAGGGTTGAGCCTCACTCTACTCCAGAGTCATCTGAGTCCAATGGCAAGACATAGGTCAGTATGACTGGAGATAGACTCAGATGCAGTGAGAACTGTTGGTCTTTTTAAAAACTAAGGTCTTTCATAGGGGCCAGCTAGGTGGTGCAGTGGATAGAGCACCAGTCCTGGAGTCAGGAGTACCTGAGTACAAATATGGCCTCAGACACCTAATCATTACCTAGCTGTGTGGCCTTGGGCAAGCCACTTAACCCCATTGCCTTGCAAAAATATAAAAATTTAAAAAAACCTAAGGTCTTTCCCTGGTCTCAGTTTGTCTGAAGCAATATCTATCTATTCAGTAATTTAAGAGTAGGTAAGAAATGAAGCAAAAAAGAGACTAGTGCTCCTACTCAATTTTTTTTTTTAAATCAATCTGGGAGGGGAAGAACCTCAGAGTTTCAGGCCAGAAAAGAAATAATTGCTATTTACACCCGCTCAGAATCATTAAAACCCAAACAATAACCAAATGAAGTTTGGACCAAGACCTATTATTAACTAATCAATGATAACTAGAGTGATTTGGGTTTAAGGCATAGTCAAGTAGCTCCAAAATTTGAATCTGTTGCTAGAATGGACAGCCAAGGATGCCATGTTATTAGGAAGAGATCAGAAGAATGTGAAATGAAAAGGTTTAAGATAAAAGGAATTTTGTTAACTATGTTACTGGTTATTCTAGAATACAGTGGAAGGGATGGGAAATTCTAGAGTGGATGTAGAGTGGAAAGTGAAAGCAGCTAGAGTTTCAGAATCCCTGGGATAGAAAGAGTATATGGGGAGTGGGAATATTCTAACCATTAAAGAATGAATGTAGGCAGGCCTAACAGTGGTTAGAGGAGAGGAAAATGAGTAGACTATTCATGGTTATTCCCCCAGATCCATCTTCCATCTATGAATTCCATGAAGCCTGACAAGCAAGAACAGTTGAACAGCCTGAAGAAGTTCAGATAGGAGGCAGGAGTTGTGGATATGAATGGAGAAAGGCTTCCTGAGCCCTGGAGAAGGCCCTAGGGAGAAGAAAAAGAACAGAGGGTCTTCATGTTAGAATTAAAGAAAGGGCTTCCTAGGTAATTCTCAAGAGTAAAGAGATCACAGGCAGATTGGATCTGAGGTGAGAAGTTCTCAAAGGTGAATTGACTTTGGATTCCAAATTAAATATATTCCACACTATAGCTAAAGAAAAAATAGTTTTTAAAAAAAATGTAGCACCTTTACTCTCTAAAATAGGGATCCTCAACCTTGTCATAAGGGGGATATGTCTTCAGACTGATAGTAAAGTAACTGAGTGAGGAGGAAGAAGAAAGAAAAGATCTTTAATCCCAATAAGCCACATGGGGTGGGGGTGAGGGAGAATTTTGTACAGGGTGGAAAAGGAAGACAAAGTTGGTGGTTTACAAATGATTACTATATAAATGAAGACAGGTATACAACTGCCAGTTAGGAGGGGGTTAAGATATGATTTTTGAATCTATTTAAGCAGAGCTTAGCCCTGAAGAAGAGATAAGAAAATGCATCCCCCCCTCCATTCTTTGCAGAAGTGGTTTACTATGGGTGTTGAACATTGTATATACATACTGTAAGACAGTTAATATGTTTGTTAAACTGTTTTCTTTCTCCCTTTCTATTTTATTCTATTATAAGAGATAATTCAATAATTTGGAGGAGGCAGAAAAGGGAGAATATATTCAAAAGTGCTATTGAATGCTATTATTAAATGTTATTAAAAGCAAAATATACCAATATTTTTTAAATCTACTTATCAATTTTCACTGACCTACTAAAAGGGTCAATAGCATTAACTTTTTTGCAACAAAAATTTACAATTTTCTTGCCAACTTTCTTTTCATCCACCTACCTAAGTCATACAGTTCTCATGAATTTGTATTTTAATCAAAGTCACACAGAGAGCTTTTAACTTAATCAGAGGCACATATATTTACATGAATTTGTTTGAAACAATAATGTCTTTTTTGTTAGCTTTCTTCACTACTGCTTCAAGTTGATTATTTTAATGCAAAATATATCTTTAGTTCTTAGCATACATCAAACAAACTGAGGAAAAAAGAGCAGAACTCATTAAAATACCATGCTTAAAACATTTTATATATCTAACTTTACAGTAATGTATAGGAGATGGTTTGAAATTGAAGAAAAGGCATTGACAGGAAAAACAATACTAAAAACATCCCCATGCTCTTCTCAATCAAAAATAAATAAAATAGGTTACTTTTAGGTCCAGCTAATATAGGAATTTGCTTTCATCTTTCTGCTTTGGGAACAATGACTTTTTTCCCCCCAATTCACTGTGGCATGCCAATTTCTACTGTGTTTTATTTCTTTATTTGTTCAACAGCATCAGAAAATGCTACATCATTCTATTGGTCTTTTTACAAGACACTATATCCATTTGAGGAAACTATTGAGTAAACTCTTTGAAAAATATCAATTTGTATTTGAAGAAAAGAAGAAAAACTGACCGGGAGTCTGTTGGAAATAATTGTTAGTTTCTTCCTTTTGAATAAAATGTAATCTCATCATCACCTGGGACTTGTTTATGTGTTTGCCTTGCTACTCTACTACCAGATGTCCTCCAGTCTTCCATGACTTTCCCTTTCTATGTGTCCTTAGCCATTATCACTATTTGGAAGAGTAAATAAATGTTACCCAATACTTACTCGACTTTTCATAATAAAGTCATAGCTTCTTTTCTGTCTTTGAAAAAGAAATTTGTAAACCTTTGAGGTTCTGATTTTAAAAATCCTGAAAAGCCTTAAACACCACCAAATAGGTTTGAAGGATTTTAGGATAACCTGGCAAAAAGGAAGCTAAAAAAAACTGAGAATTAGTCTTTTTCAAAACATTCCTCTTTCTGGTGTCATTTTATCAAAGTGGGCTTGTTTTTTACCAGTCCTCAATTTCCAGAGGTATTTAATAAGGGACCAAGCAACCTTTTAACCTTCTTTGCTCTAAAAGAGAGACCCTATTACCCCAAATGACAGGCATTATACAGGATCCTCTGAAAACCAAAGCTCAAAACTTGACAACATGATTCTGCTTCTTCTGCTTCAAGCAAAGGACACCAACCTTAGAAACAGAAAGTTGACATCTTGTCAATGCTATTGTCTCTTACCATTGGTACCTCAGGATAAATTCAAATAATACCATGAAAACTGTATTAATCCTATGCTTTCACAATAATTGTTAATAAAACTCTTCATTACCTCCAAGATGAAATATAAAATTCTGCTTGACTTTTAGAGCCTTTCAAAAACTGGCCTCTTCCTACCTATCCAGTCTTATATTTTATTTCTCACATTCATTTACTTTACTATTCCTTCATGTACTTTACAGTTCAGCTATACTGGACTATTTATGTTCCTTGAACATGAGATTTTATTTTCTATTTCTATGCCACTGCACGAGCTATCTGGCATACCTGGAATTCTCTGTCATCTCACTTCTCTTAGGTTTCCAGTTTCCTTCAAGACTCAAATCTCATCTTTAAAAGGAAATCTTAATTAGTTCCATTCAGCTGCTAGGACCTTATCATCATCTGCTCTGTATACATTTAGGATGTGCCCAGCTATTCACAAGCTATCTTCCAATTAAAAGGTAAGCTCTTTGGCAGCAGGGACTATTTTTCCCTTGTTTTGCATTCCTAGTACTAAACACAATGCCTGGGACAAAAGAAATACTTAATAAATGCTTTTTTGACTTATTGATTGAACTACCAAACTACTGTTACTTGGTAAATATCTATTTTTTAATTTGATTTTAATTTTGAGGTGAATAGCATGACAATTTCACCTAAATTAGTCTTTAAACTCAACATGACTTCTCACCTTTACCAAATAATTTCCCTTTGAATTCTCATTTTTTCTTTTGTTACACATGCATGCTAATTGTCATGACAATAATGGCAAGTTAATTACATTGTACTTCAATCAAGATGTTTTTTAACAAATTTTGTTCCATTAGGACTCTTGTTAAAAGCAGATATTTGTTTTCTTGAAGGTGATGACCATAAAAGCAACATTATTATTCTGATAATTCTACAGGAGCCACATAAATATGACAAATCACTTTGAACTTGAATTTTAAAATCTTAAGCTTTCTATTTAAATATTGTTTTTTAAAAGTTATGTTCTGGCTGAGAAACCAGTTCTAAAAAACTCTCAATAAAGCATTTTTGGAACCGATCCTACTGTTACAGTTATTGCTAAAGTAATTAACCTAGAAGAGCTTAGTTTGTGGAACTGATGACCCAGTATCCCAAACTCTGCTTTTGTGGACCAGGTTCAACTTCAGAGGGTCTTTCTTTTTTTCATTTCTTTTAATCATTTAGATATTATGGGATATCTTCCTTATCTTTAGGGTCCAGGGTCTTGGCTACCTTCCAAACATCCCTAAGCCAGTAGTAAAAGAAGGTATGGTACCACTTAACAAATAAAGGAAAAGTGAATGGAATTCATATATAACACAAGTTGATTCATTTATATGTCAACCATATGATTTGCAGTTTCTCTTAACTTATCGGGAGAAGAAACAGACAATCTTAGAAAAAATGACAAAAATGAAAAATGAACATTTTTCCCCTACTCAAATTTTTCCTAGAAATATCAGAATCTAGCTAGAATGCAACTAATTCAAAGGACTCCATAGATTGGGTAAAATGGTTTCCTACTCCCTGTAGACACTCAAACTAATGATTTACTTCAGGCTCTAGAAAATATAGAATACAACTATAAGTCATGAGGTTGTCTATGAATAATCAATACAATTCTCTTCCCCTTTGGATCATATCACCTTATCCCAAAGATCAAATCAAGATTAAATGAAATAGGGGTGGCTAGGTAGTGCAGTGGATAGAGCACCAGCCCTGGAGTCAGGAGTATCTGAGTTTAAATGTGACCTCAGACACTTAATAATTACCTAGCTGTGTGGCCTTGGGCAAGCCACTTAACTCCGTTTGCCTTGCAAAAAAAAAAAAAAAAAGATTTAATGAAATAATTATCTCTGCACGACACTATATGGCAGCCTTGTGATGCAGAGGATAGAGCCCTGGGTTTGGAATCAGGAAGATTCATCTTCAAGAGTATGGGTTCAAATCTGACCTCAGACACTTACTAGCAAGTCACCCTTTTTTGCTTGTTTCCTTATGTGTAAAAATGAACAGGAGAATGAAATTGTAAACCACACCAGTATGTTTACCAAGAAAACCCCAAAATGGGGTCACAAAAAAGCTGGATTCTACTAAACAACAAAAACACTATTTAAATGTTGGGCATTATTATTAATATAGTGCCAGAATCATAGCATCACTCCATGATTTGGACACCCTCTTGGAAGAGAAAAACACTTGGTGTGAGAGATACAATCTCTTAACAGTTTGGTGAGTCCTACAATCACACCAGAAATTCATGTGTTTTCAACCAATAACATGCTGGAACCAACATGAAAATCAGCTCCCCAGAGTGTGATTGTTAAATTTTCAGTTCCTTAGATATTTGCAGGATATCTTCCTTATCTATAGAATCCAGGAACTTGGCTACCTCCCAAACATCCCTGAGCCAATAGTAAAGGAATGCTTCATACCACTTAAAAAAATAGAGGAAAATTGGATGGGATCCATAAGTACCTTAAGCTAATTCATATATATGCCAACCATATATGATTTGTAGTCTCTCTTAACTTTATGATCAGGAAGAGAAGAAAAACATGATCTTAGAGAAAGAAGGATGACAAAAACATTACTTTTTCCTCATCTACTGGTGATTGTTCCTCTAAATATGTAAGCACCTTGAGAATAGGTAGCACTTTATTCATTGAATTTGTATTTCAGGAACTAGCACAATATTTGTACAGGCAGCTTATTTATTGATTGATTGACTGACTGAAGAACAGAATCATATTATTTGAGGTTTTTTATTTAAATTTTACAATTTTTTCCCCCAACCTTTCTTCCCTCCTCCCACCCCCCACAAAAAGCAGTCTGATAGTCTTTAAATGTTTCCATGCTATACATTGATCAAAATTGAATGTCTTGAAAGAAAAATCATATCCTTAAAGAAAAGATAAAACATAAGCAATAGCAAAATTACATAATACATAAGATGACTTTTTTTTAAAATTGAAGGTCTTTGGTCTTTGTTTAAATTCTACATTTCTTTCTCTGAATACAAATGGCATTCTCTGTTTCAGATACCCTAAAATTGTCCCTGATTATTGCACTGATGAAATGAGCAAGTTGATCATCAACCCCATGTTGCTGTTATGGTATACAATGTTCTTCTGGTTCTGCTCATCTTGCTCAGCAGTTCATGCAAGTCTTTCCAGGCTTCTCTGAATTCCCATCACTACTGGTTTCTAATAGAACAATAGTACTCCATAACACACATATACCACAATTTGTTCAGTCATTTTCCAATTGATGGATATTCCCTCAATTCCCCATTCTTTGTCACCACAAACAGAGCTGCTATGAATATTTTCGTACAAGTCATGTTTTTACCCTTTTTCATGATCTCTTCAGGAAATAGATCCAGCAGTGGCAGTGCTGGATGAAAGGTTTTGCACATTTTTATTGCCCTTTGGGCATAAGAATCACATTATTTGAAAGAAGGAACTTCAGAAGCTGTATATACACCCACTCAGAAAAGTAATACCCCATTATTGAATAGCTGAGTAAAAGAGGTCAGTCCATCAATAAACTGATATAAAGACATTGTGCTACAGACTGGAGATATAAAATGAGGCAAAATTCAGCCCCTGACCTCAAGGAGTTCACAAACTAATTGGGGAAACAAGTAAATATGTAAAACAAACTATACATGTATATATAGGATAAATAAGAAATAATTATGAGAAGTAAGCACTAGAATTAAGAGAGGTTGGAAAAAACTTATAGAAGATGGGATTTTAGTTGGTGCTTAAAAGAAGATAGGAAAGATGAAGAGAGAGAGTATTCCATGCATGAGAGACAACCAGAGAATGTGTAGTGTCTGGTTTATAGAATAACAAAGAGTTATTGGCAGAGAATAAGTTGTAAAAAGACTGGAAAGGTAGTATGGGGCTAGATAAAGAGAATTTTTATATTTGATCCTGGAGGTAATATGAAGCCAGTAGAGTTTATTGAATAGGAAAGATGACATGGTCAAACCTATACTGAGGGAAAGGCCCTTTGAAGCTGAATGGAAGATGGATTAGAGTGGGGAGAGATTTGAGACAGACAGACCCACTACCATTGGAACAGTCCAGACATGAAGTGATAAAGGTCATCATTAGGGTGGCAGAAGTATCAGAGGAGAAAAGGAGACGTATTGATGAACTGTTACAAGGGTAAAATTGACAGACCTTGGAAAAAATGGTTATGGAGAATGAGAGATAGTGAGGAATCCAGGATGACTTCTACATTGTAAGCTTGAAAGACTTGGGGGATGATGATGCCTTTCATAGTAATAGAGAAAATGGGGCAAGCTAGAGAGAGAGAGAGAGAGAGAGAGAGAGAGAGAGAGAGAGAGGAGAAAAGGGAAGATTGGGGGGAAATGAGTTCTGTTTTGAATGTATAGAGTTTATCTAGTAGACATCCAGTTTGAGATGTCTGAAAGGCAATTGGAGATATGAGATTAGAGATCAACAGAGAGATTAGCACAGGATAAGTAGATTTGAGAATCATAAGAGAAATGCAGTAACTAAATCCATGGGAACTGATGAGATTACCAAGTGAAGTAGTATAAAGGGAGAGAAAAAGACCCAGGAGGACACCTACAGTTAGAGGCATTATCTGGATTAGGATCCAGCAAAGGAAACAAAGAAGTGCTCACATAAGTAGGTGGAAAACTAGGAGAAAGTGGTGTACCAAAAACCTAGAAAGAGACATTTCAAAGAAGAGTTTCAAAGTGCTCAATAGTGTCAAAGGCTGCAGAGAATGAGAAATGAAAAAAGGTCTTTGGATTTGGCAACCTACATTGGTAACTTTGGAGAGTAGTTTCTGTGAAATGATGAGGTCAGAAGTCAGATTGTAAAGGGTTGCCAGGAGAGTAAAAGAACAATTTGAGGTACCTATTGTAGATGGTCTTTTCAGAGAATGTGGCCACAAAGGACAGAGGAGCTAGGGTGATACTTAGTTGAGATAGAAGGTTCAAATGAGAGATTTTTTTGGTTTTTGTTTTTCTTTTTTCCTGGAGATTGGGAGTTGGGGTGGGGGGGGAGAGTTGAACAGATTTGTAGGCAATATGAAAGTAACTATTAGAGAAAATGAGAAATTGAAAAATTAGAGATAGATTGCGGTTGTCAAAAAAAATAATCTGTTGAGGGGTGGCTAGGTGGCATAGTGGATAAAGCACTGGCCCTGGAGTCAGGAGTACCTGGGTTCAAATCCAGTCTCAGACACTTAATAATTACCTAGCTGTGTGGCCTTGGGCAAGCCACTTAACCCCGTTTGCCTTGCAAAAAAACTAAAAAAATAATAAAATAATCTGTTGAAAGAGTTGAAAAGTTGAGATACAGTCACAACTAGCATTTTTCACACCCAGGACAAATTTCATAAAAATGGAATTGGGACAAATCCCAGGCGCCCTTCTCCCATTATTAAATTCCTTACACACCTCCCATTTTGAAGAAGGGCCCATATGAACTATCCTTCATTGTCTGGACTTAGTCACCATATCCCTCCCCTTCCTTCCACCCATACACAAATTTTTCAGCTCCTTTATATGTTTTATCTTAACTCCTTGAAAGCTTGCATTCTAAAGGCAAAATAGTTTTTTTATTTATTTTTGTACTCCCTATTACTGTACTTCATAAATAGTTAGCACTTAATAAATGTTTGTTGACATTTTTGAAAATCACATCTACTTTCTGAAGCAATTCAGTTTGTCCCTGGCTCTGTCACAAGTATTGCTATTTAGGACTGTCCTCAAGATGATTTTTAACAATTACTGCCATTAAGTAAATCAGTCTCATCTTTGTAATTTTTACCATTTGATGACCAACAACTCTCAAAAAAGATATTTACAATTCTACCAGCAGTGAATGATTCTATTCTTTTGGAATCTGTTACTTTTCTGCTTATCTAATTATATCTTTTTTCTTTAACAGATTTTAAAATTGAATTTATTTTGTCAAGCATATCTTAGAAATCAACTTAAAACAGCCTATTGTTTTTTTATTTCACAAAAAATAATCTTCCAACTGTTAGGGACCATTGTGTATGGAAGCATTGTAAACTATCATCACCTGGTATCCTTGAGTACCAGAGTCTTATCCTACTAAGTGCCATGGGAGTGGGAGTGGGAGTGGATTAGGTAGTGGGAAAGGTATTTAAGCACTGATGTTTTGGTAAATAAATGGAGCACTTGGTGATCTTGATGGAGTACTTGTCTCCCTTGTCTCCCTTGTCTCCTGCCCCTCCAACACTCACCTGGGGAAGATTGAGGGAGTCCAGACAGGGATTCAACATGAGAGTCCAGGAAAGGGATTCAGCATCCAACATCTTGCTATTTGTACCCAAGTGCTAGTCTTTGAGGTTTTATGTGTCTGCCTTTATGTGTCTGCTTTCTAGAAAAGACTCTGTGACTTCAACTCACTGAGTAGTTAGGAACTTTATGGCAAGCACCCAAAGAGCATTATACATAGAATTGCATCTCAATGAAATATCTTCTCCTGGTCGGACTCTCTACCCTGGGCTGCAAACCTGTTCTCCATAGTCTTCTTATTATATTAGAGAGTTAATGTGTGCAGTTCCCAAAGACCCAATCAGAATCTGATGCTTTTGATATAACCCTGTGTTATACATTTCATTTTATGAACATATTATCTACCATTTCCATCCCACCCCACTCAACTGACAAAAAGGTTGCAAATTCCTTCAGAGCAAAGACAATTTTGCATAGTGGGCCTTTAAGAAATGCTCATAGAACAAACAACTACTGATGATGTAATTCCTCCATTTTCATGAAATTTGGTTTCATAAAAACTCTTATTTATCATTATTATTATTAATAATAATAGATAAAATTTATATAGTGTCTAAAGGTTTGCAAAATGTTTTATTTGTATTATGTCATTTAATTTTAAAAAATGATGATCCCTTATCTTGTTGCCCATTTCAATGAAAACCAGGGTGAAAATTAGTTAGGATATCCCATCTGGAAAGTGAGAACAAAATTTATCAGCTTTTTATAAATTTGTTATTATGTGAATTTCAAGCCTGGAGCTAGAGAAATACAGACATGATAATAGGTCAGATACATAGCTAGTTTATCACCTAGGAAGAGTGATGATGACTAAAATATTTGACATTTATATGATTCCAGATGCATTGGTTTGCTGTATTCTCATCTCACTACACTTGTAGACTCATAGATTTAAATCTGGAAGAATCCTCAGAGGTCATCTAGTCCAATCCCATCACTTTACATATCAGGAAATTGATCCCTAAACAGATTAAATGATTTATCCAAGGTTGAGCAACTAGTCCTTAACAAAGTTGGCATTTGAACACCTTTCATTCCCCTTTTATGTAAAGAAAAACTGGTGGCCACCAACTCTTATTGCAAGTCTAATGTAACAGTGCTGATGGACATTTGGAGGAATAAGTGAGTCTGAGTAAGTCAGGAGACAAGTCTCATACAAAGGTGTTAGGATTAGAGATTTTCCCCAGAAAATCATACTGAAGTTGATAAGAATGAAGTAAGAAGAGAGTGAATCATACCTAGACATAGTAGGATAAGTGTTTTTTAAGTCAACAAAAATATGAGAAAGTGGGTCATTAACTAGTTTACATATACTGTTCCACTCACATACTTAGTTCCTTCAAATTTATAAATAAGTAAGAATTTACGGGATGAGAGACTTCCCTCAATCACCACTCTTGGCTTCCATCTAAAGAGAAGAAAAGAGAGAGAGAGAGAAAGAAAGAGAGAGAGAGAGAGAGAGAGAGAGAGAGAGAGAGAGAGAGAGAGAGAGAGAGAGAGAGAGAGAGAGAGAGAGAAAGAAAGAAAGAAAGAAAGAAAGAAAGAAAGAAAGAAAGAGAAAGAGGATAGGGGGGGAAAAGGGAAGGGAGGAGATGGAGGAGGAGAGACTGGCTCTAAAGAGACAGTTTCTTATGTTAAAAGAGTAATTGAATTTGAGATTTCCAAATTTTGCTTCTTGTTTCTTAATTAATATGTCTTGATTCTTTGGTTAGAAGTGATTCCCCAATAAGGAGAGTGAAAATGGAGAAGAGACAGCCAAGATGCAAAAAAGAGAGAGAGGGCCAATATAGTAAGGTCCCCCTTATCAATTTAAATGTAAAAATTTGGGGTTGTAGTTGTGTCGATATACACAGGACAAACAAGGGAAGAGAAAGGTGGGGGGAAGATTTGTTATCTAGTAAAGGACAAGAGATGTAAATGAGCTTTATGTGAGGTGAGGTCAGGAAGTTGAAATAACCCTGGCCAATTTATCTAATACTGTACACCTGGTCACCTCAGTAACAGTATACAGGGCATTATATTGTTTATGTTCTACTGTCCTTTCTGCTTGGTTTTCATTCGAATCTATGAGGAGAAAGTGCTGAAAGCATCTGCTGCAAGCAGGCAAAGGCCTGTGTTTTCTCAGGGTCTAATTGGTCTGAAGAGGCCTAGGAGCAGCTTGTGCAGGGCAAGAAATCAGCTACAAGAGCATCTCCTCCAGCCCTGATACCTCTATCTCATTACAATCTGAATCCTACAAATATAAACCCTCCTAGACTTCAGGAGAGAGAGCCTAAGAGTGGGCATGAACAATTTAGCATTGCCTTCTTATGCCCTCTGAAGAATAAAAAGAGAATTCTCATGAGTATGTTTAGAAACTATCAAGCACCCAGAGATCCTTTGTCCCTGACCACGAAGGGAAGAAAATGTTCTGTTTTGCCCACTCTTTGTTCTGTCACAAGAATGACTGCAAAAGGGGCAAGCTTGAGCTCTCGACCTGAAGAGATCTTTCCAATTGCTTTTTGTCCAATTTCATTTTCATTTAGTGCTAGTCTGGTTCTCAAAGAACGTCTGGAAGGATATTACATCTACAAAATCTAATAAAAATAGTTCACAAGGAGATTTGCAAACAGTATTTAGAAACATTATTTCATCCAATTCTCCCTCTATGAGGAAAGTCCTATTATTGTCTCCATTTTAGAAATGAAGAAAGTGAGGTTAGAGAGTGACTTATCCAGCATCATATAGCTAGTAGATATCTGAAATAGGACTTGAACCCAGATTTTCTTAATCCTATTAGTTACCCTTCATTATACTATGTCATACTGCCTCTGGAAAATATCTAACAAAAATAATAAGATGATGAGAGCTAAAATAATATTTCATATTTATCATATTTATACAGTTTTCTATGGTTAACAAAGTACTTTACATGCATAAAATATCATTTGATCTTTACTAAAATCCTGTGAGGGAGACTATTAAAAGATAGTGTGTCAACTTTGCTGAATCACAGGATCACAGAGTTTCATAGTTAGGAAATTAGCACCCTTATCTCATCTATCTCATACTCCAAAAGGATCCCTACAAAAACACATCCAGCAAGTTGTCTTCCAGTTTCTGTTGAAGAATTCCCAGGAAAGGAGACTAACCACCTCTCATAAGGCAAGCCATTTCACTTTTGGACAGCTCCCACAATCAGAAAGTCTGTTCAGACTTCAAGTCTTATTTTGTTTCTTTGTAATGTCTATCCACAGCTTCTCATTCTACCCTCTGAGGACAAACAGACCAAGTTTAATCCTTTTCCTGATCAATTGTTATATCTAATATTTGTATAATAAGAGGGGGAAAGAATCTTTAGGGAAACTCTTGTGCATGTGGATTAAATGGTCAACCAAATACCTAAGCTAGGGGAATGATCAGGTTCTCTTTCTCTGCCTATCTTATCTTAAATGGGCTAAGATTTAAGGCTTCACATCACACCCTGAAATGAAACACAAACAGGCAGATGCTCCAATGCCTTGGTTTATCCTATCAGCAATAGACAGAATAATTCATTGGAACTTGTGGACTTGACAGAAATTAGTTTGATGGTAACTTGCAGAAATGTTGCAATGCCTGGGTAGTTGCTTATAGCTAGAGTTTTTTAACCAAGGGACTAATCACTACCCCCCAGGCACTTAAAACTGGATCCTAGGAATAGGTTCACAATTCTTACATTAGTTTAGTCTAGGAAGATTTCGTTTTGCTCTCACAATTTTTGAGCTCAGTAAGTTATCTAATTATATATTGGGAAGGCCTTAAAGGAGAATTGGAAAGGACTTTTAAAAAGCAAATTTTTACCTGTTGCTGACCCTTCTCACTTTTCTACCTACCTCAAGGGTCATTAAAAATTTCTGAGCCAGGTATCTCCTATAGCCTGCCAAGCTAGAATCTTTCTCAACAGTAATATTCAGCACCATCATCCTTGTGTTCATTCACAAATCAGCAGAGGATAACTGAGGTCAAAAGTCAATTCACATCAACCATTCTTCCAGGTAGAATGCCAATGTTAGGGTTAGAAGGGACCTCAGATATCATCAGGCTTTGAGAGGTAGTATGTGAGTACTAGACTTTAGAATTACAAACATCCCACCTCTGGCACAGATGTCACTGTGAACAGGGAGTTAGTTCCCTCCCAAATAAAGAAGATTCTGGCCCTTCACTCAGGTTAAAACTTGAGGGAAACCTGAGCTCAAAGGCAGATGATCATTTTTTCTCTCAAACTCATTGGGAATCTACTCCAAAGTAGAACTCTGGGAAAAATTTCTAAACAAGACTCAATAATGGACTGTAGCTAAAGTCTGCCCTTAAGGAAATTGAAAAAGTCCCTCCTACAAATGGTACTCAGAAAACAAAATAGATATTGGATATTAATTAGGTAGTCAGTTATTTCCTTTGCTACAGAATAGATGTTTAAAAATTTAATATTCATAAAAGCACATTAACAGGCTCATAAAGCAATAACAGATCAACAGTGGTGAAGACAACTTTGTATGAATATTTCACATTCATACTGAAATTGTACTGTCCATGCAACTCATAAATTCCAGATGTTCTGGTCAGCTAGACTTAGCACTCTAATCTCTTCAGGTTCAAAAAATAAGTTGATGGCTCTCTTCCTCCAAAAGGCAATGTAGTTCCAAGAAACAAATCCCTCTCTTCTCAGGAAAAGAAACGTAAGACAAGCAAGGGACTGAGATTACATCTCAGATTCATCTAGGCAAGCACATATTCTAACTTCCACATGCTCAAATTATAGCGGCCATACCTACTGTATAGGTATGTAACTGTATAGGTTAGGTATGCCTATAGGTAGGTATGCCCTGTATACTGTTACAGAGAGGTACAAAGAAGGATAAAGTCTTTTTACAATTCTTATAACTTCTTGAGGGAAATTACTTTTCCTGGTTCGGAGGCAAGTACATTCAACAATTTCCCATTTATGGGCATCAAGAAACAAGCCAGCAATTACCAGTTCATGTCTTTCCTTTTGACAAAGGCAAAAGAGTTGGCTAAACTAAATGGGAGGTGACTCAGTAAAGCAGAACAGGAGATTGCCCTAAGGACCCCACTTATATTTATTCACTGTAAATAATAGGCAAGTCATTTCAGTTCTCTGAGTCTCAGTTTTATCATCTATATATTGGAGATGATAACAGCACCCAATGTATCTAAAAGTCAATTATGAAGCTCAAATAAAATGTGTTGTAATTTGTAAAGATTAGTTATTAATATCTAAACCAGATCACTCGTTTAATAAACAGGGAATAAGAAGCCAAGAAAAACAAAATTACTTTCCAGAAATTACAGAGCTCATTATGGGAAGAGCTAGATCAAACATCCAGGGCTTCTGACTCTCTTTAATGATGCTCTGGGGTATTGAAAAAAATATTCCTTTTTATTAATCATTATGAAATACATAAAACTATGTTTGTCAATAAAAAGATATTTGTCATTCTAAACAAAGTCTTCCTGACAACCTTTTTTGGCCCCAAAATTATTATGTAATGGCTTGTCCTTACCGCTTAGGAATGAAGAATTCCATGAGGATCTTGAATTTGGAAAACTCAGCATCCCCTTTTAATGTATTTGATCCCTAAATCATCTAACTTGCCCATAAGACAAAACTAATTGCAAATTTTTTCCCAGATCCAGAACTTAGAGTTCAACAATAATTCAACAAAGATGTATTTAAACACCTACTTGGAGCAAGTTATTATGCTCAGGTCTGGAGATACACAGAAAAAAAAAAAAGAAAAGAAAAGCAATGTCTGCCCTCAAAGAGCTTAAATTTTCCTGGGGAAAGGGAGGGATCAGAAGAAAGATTGGCAATAAAATGAACAGATAGATAGATAGATAGATAGATAGATAGATAGATAGATAGATAGATAGATAGATAGATGAACAAATAAATAAATAAATTCATGAATGAATGAATAAATGAGTGAGTGAATGAATGAATAAATAAATAAATAAATAAATGAATGAATGAATAAATAAATAGATGACTGAATGAATAAATGAATAAATAAATGAATGAATAAACAAACAAACAAATAAATGAATGAATGAATGAATGAATAACTAAATAAATAAATAAAAGGTAATTAGACTCTAAGAGATAATGGAACTAAGCTTTGAAGTGTGCTAAGAGTTCTAAAAAGTAAAGTTTCAAGTTGTTATCATCACTGCTGGTTGTGGTCTTCAAAGATTTCATGAAAAATATGAACCTTGAGGCCATAGTCTACTCAAAAAATTCCTATAGCTTCCTATTTACATCTAGGAATAAATATAAACCTTATTGGCACTAAAATCTATTGATAAACTGACCCCAACCTACCTTTCTAGTCTCACTATATCTTACTTTTGAAAGTACTACTAGGGAAGCTAGGTGGCACCATGGATAGAGCACCATCCCTGGAGTCAGGAAGACCTGAGTTCAAATATGACCTCAGACACTTAATACTTACTTAGCTATGTGACCTTGGGCAAGTCACCCAACTCCATTGCCTTGCAAAAAAAAAGAAAAAAGAAAGACAGAAAATGCATTGAACAGTGAGGTTTTTTTCTTGAACTGAACTTAATCTGCAGAAAGCATAACTCTGATAGGCTGGCCATGTTGTAACCAAATGTACATTTGCCTAAAAGACTATTTTACAGAGTACTCTCATAAAGACAAACACTCTTAAGGAGGTAAGAAGAAGTGATATAAAAGCACTCTCAAAGTCCCTCTGAAGAACTTTGGAATCAATTATGAGGCATGGTAGTCACTGGCACAGATTTGCCCAACATGGTATGCTGCATCAAAAAAAAAGGCAGTTTGCTCTGTGAGCAAAACAGAATTTTAATAACTTAAAAGAAACATGAGATGCACAATTTTAGAGACATCTTCATACCAAATGTCCACAGGGAACATTTGTGAATGACCTGGGATAGAACCTTCTGAGCTCATATGGATCTGAATAGCCACAGTTGAACACACTGCACCTTGTCCCCAAAATAGTGGTGTCATTTTGGTCCCTGAGAGGGAAGGACAACCACCAGCCATTCAGCTAACATGATATTCTTCACGCACTCAACAATTCAGCAAATTTGCCTTTCTTATATGTGATATTCCATTTCCTCTCATTTTCTCTATGCTCTGACTGCCATTCCTTCATGTAATCCTTCCTGACCTTTACCTCTTAAATTTCTAAGTTTCTCCAAGTCTTAGTTTGACCCATCTCTTAAATGAAGTCTTTCCTAATCTCCCTGAAGAAAAGTGTCTTTCTCCTTTCCCCCATCTAATCACATTGTATCTAATTTGAATTTTATATATGCTGTCTCCCCTTATAGAATGGAGGTTCATTGAGGGCAGGAACATTGATCTTTTTATCTTCACAGCCTAGCACAATATCTGACCAGGATAATCACTTAATAAGGGTTTATAGATCTATTGATTGACTTTTAAAGCATGTACTGAATGCAGAAAAACAGAAAAGCTCAAGGAAAAGTCTGGATGGGAACAAATGTTCAAAAACATTCTCTGGTAGTACATCTCTGGAAGTCAAGAATATAAGACATTGGCAGGTTTTGGTGTGGTGGTTTTTAGCTCCCTTGTATATACAAGATTCCAGTAAAGAGAGCCTTCTATTAAATAGAAAATTATCTCTCTATTGATTACAGCCTTCTGTCTCCTACTCAATCATCATATTTGGATCATTTGAGGAGTTTTTTTCTATCAACATTAAATCTTTATTCCTACAGTCCATAACCCAGTTGGATTTCATTAAGATCTGGCTTGGCTTTTCCCTTCTCCAAACATGCAAATAATGATTCAAAGGCTAGATCATTTATCAGTTTTGCAGTACAAGGAATTTATTTTTCAAGTATGGTTGTACAAGATGGCCCTTTCAACTCTGTGATTCTGTGATTCCGTGTTTCTGAGATATATTGTTATGCTGATTGGGTAATTTAAGAAAAGAAAGTAAGTAAAGGAATAGCATTCCTTTTTACCAACCATTGCCTTCGCACAATTCTTAAAAACATGTACTCGTTTTTTTTTTTAATTACCAAAGCTAAATTTCAAAGTGATTATTCAAGAGGAAGAATTGTCCAGGCAGTTAAGTGCTAAACCTAAAACTACCATGAGGTGGCAATCCAATACTAAATCAAAGGGCTTGGGCTTCACTGAGAAGTATGTTAAAGCTTGAACTAATTCAGCTGTCTTTACATTATGCTCACCATTGTATGGAAGGAAGAATAGTAAAATGTATTCATTGAAAATGAATTAGAAACTACCCTAGATCAAGGTTTGTTTATGTATAGCATCCCGACTTTTTTTTTTTGCTGCCAAAGTGAAATTAAATGAAGCTGGGCTTAGAAACATAGAACTCTGTAATGACTTTCTCTTGTATTAATAAAATGGGAAGGATGAATGTGTTGATCTTTGCTTCTTTGTATGCTAGGCATTATATGATGTATGTTTATGTGCTCCGAACAAAAATTCAAGCTATAATTATTATCTGCAGATTTTCTCTAGGAATAAGTGATGCTATTCACACACACACACACACACACACACACACACAAGAAAACCTTTGAGAAAATGAGAAAATATTATTCATTTTAGAAAGCTATTTGCCCAGAGAAAATGTACATAAATGGTTCTCAGTAGACTGAGTAAACCTAGAGCAAAGACCTTTTCAGCTCTGAGGGATTATATCTGCACATGAAGCAACCAGGAATGTGACATAGCAGGTAACCAAGGCAAAGGCCTTGTCCCTGGGCTTGGCATAGTATCTCTGTGTGCTTTTCTCCTCCCACTTCTAAACATGAGAAAATGAGAATTTTTAGGACTTCAAATTCTTAGGAGGCTGACCTCCAAATATATTAGATAAATAAATTACTTGATTTTTAGTTTAGCCTTTAGAGATTGAAATTGGTAAATATTGAGAAATCATCATAAGGGAGTGTTAAGTCTATTACCAAGAACCCAAATCCCTCAATAGAAAATGAAATTCAGAGGCATTAGGTCCCAGGATGATCTTGCTTTGTGTTTGAAAGAAGTTGGAGCCAGGAAAGTTCCTCCTAGAAAGATAAGACATTTTAATAGCCGAATTTCTGACATAACAAGAGAGGAGAAACATTGGATTTCTACTACAACGGGTTTTTTACCTTTCTAAAAGAGCTAGAAAAAAACTAACTTAAAGGCTGTAAAACAGCCTAACCCTAACCCTAACATGAGAAACAAGTCAGAAACTGAAGATGGATGAATGAATGAATGAATGAATGGCATTTATTAAGTCCTTACTATGTGTTAAGGGATACAAATAGAAAAGCATACATTCTAATGGAGGAAACATCACATATGCAAGATTTCAGGTAGTCAGATAAAAGGTACCACAGTCCTTTCTTTGGATGTAGTAACAAAGTAGATGATAATACCTCTTTATTTCCACTGGTGCTATTTCCACTGACAAATACACTGATATTATTTCCACTGACAAAAATCTTATCAATTTCTGATGTTTGACCAGTTGACAATGCCAAGAACTTTGGGAACAAGAACTTTCTTTTGAGGATCTTCAAAAGATGTGACTGTAAACACTCATAGAAGCAGCTCTTCTCAGAAGTTCAAAGAGCTAGGACAACCCTGGGAGACCTGTTAAGGACAACACCATTTACATCTGAATCTGAATGAACACTATATTCACTTTTTTAAAATCTCTCTCAATTTTTCCTTCATATCCCATGATTTTCTTTCTTTTCTCTTACAAGAATGTTAACATGTTAAACAGAAGTGTACATATACAACATTCACTATACTGTTTGTTGCTGGAAGAAGGGAAGGTGGAAGAAAAATATATAACAAAAATGCAAGTGAATGAATGTTGAAAAACTTTCACATCATGTAATTGGAAAAATATAAAATAAAATTTCAATAAAAACAACTGACCTGGAACAAATATCAAAGAGATATTTGATGAGACATTGTACTACCTGAAAGCCATAACTTAAAAAAAAGACATCATATTTCAAGAAATTACCAAGGAAAACTGTTCAACATCTTTCAGAAAGTAAAATAGAAATTTAAGGAATTCATCAATCAGCTCCAGAAATAGATCTTAAAATAAAAACTTCTGGAAATATCATGGCCAGATTCTAAGACTCCCAAATTAAAGAGAAAATAATTCAAGGAGACAGTTAACAATTCAAATATTATAGCTAGAGTCAGTATCACAGATTTAGTGGCTTTCACTTTTAAGAAGCAGAGGGCTTATAATATGAAATTCCAGTAAGCAAGGGGAACTGAGATTACAACCAAGAATAATCTTTCCAGCAAAACTGAGTACAACTGTAGGAGGGGAAGTGGATATTTAATAAAATAGAGGAGTCCCAAGCAACCCCAATGAAAAGATTTTAGCTGCATGGAAAATCTGACTTTCAAATATAAGATCCAAGAGAATCATAAAACAGTAAACATGAAAGTCAAGTATTAAGGGATTCAAATAAGATTAAAATGTTTATATTCCTCTATAAGAAGATAATAATTATAATTCCTAAGAACTTTATCATTCTTAAGGCAGTTAAAAGGAATATACATAGAGAGGCACAGATATGAGTTGACTATGATAAAATAATTTTCAAAAACTAAAATTAAGGGGTGAGAAAGAAATTCATTCAGAAAGGGGGGGGGGGGGGGGAAGGAGGGACAGCTAGGTGGCGCAGTGGATAAAGCACCGGCCCTGGAGTCAGGAGTACCTGGGTTCAAATCCTGTCTCAGACACTTAATAATTACCTAGCTGTGTGGCCTTGGGGCAAGCCACTTAACCCCATTGCCTTGCAAAAAAATAAACTAAAAGAAGGGGGGAAGGGAGAGGGAAAAACAAAGAAAATTATCTCATAAAAGGTGCAGAAAAGGAAGAACTTTTACAATAGAAGGAAAATTGGAAGGGAATAATATATACGCTCATCTGCATATAGAAATCTATCTTACCCTACGGGGAAATAAGAAGAGAAAAGGATAAAAAAGGAGAGAAGGGGGAACTGATAGAAGGGCAAGCAGATAAAGGGAGATAATGGTCAGAAGCAAAACAGATTTTTGAGGAGGAAAAGGAAAAAAAAGAAGAGAAAAGAGGGGTGGCTAGGTGGCATAGTGGATAAAGCACTGGCCCTGGAATCAGGAGTACCTGGGTTCAAATATGGTCTCAGACACTTCATAATTACCTAGCTGTGTGGCCTTGGGCAAGCCACTTAACCCCATTTGCCTTGCAAAAACCTTAAAAAAAAAAAAGAAGAGAAAAGGATAAATGGGGAACAATAAGATGGAGAGAAAGACACAGTAATAATCATAAATGTGAATATGAATGGGATAAACTCACTCAAAATGGAAATGGATAGCAGAATGAATTAAAAACTAGAATCCAACAATATGATGTTTTTGAGAAACAGATTTGAAACACAGAAACACAGAATTAAAATAAGGGACTGGATCAGACATATTTCTGCTAGGTAAAAAAGAAAAAAAACAAGATAGCAATCAAGATTTGACACAAAATAAAAGCAAAAGGAGACAAGCAGTATAGCTGCATTTTGCCAAAAAAGTGCTATATACAGTGAAGTATTACTATTACTATTATTAATAGTAAATCTAAATATATATGCACCAGATGGGCATAGAATCCAAATTCTTAAAGGAAAAGTTAAATGAGTTACAGGAAGAAATAGATAGCAAAACTTCAACTTTTCCCTCCTAAAACTAGATAAATATAAACATTAAATTAAAAAAAAGAGGGCGGCTAGGTGGCACAGTGGATAAAGCACCGGCCCTGGGGTCAGGAGTACCTGGGTTCAAATCCAGTCTCAGACATGTAATAATTACCTAGCTGTGTGGCCTTGGACAAGCCACTTAATTCCATTTGCCTTGCAAAAAAACCCTAAAAAATTTTTTAAAAAAGAAGCTAAAGAGATGAACAGAATTTTGAAAAGTTAGATATGATAGACCACTGAGGAAAATTGAATGGGACTAAAAAGCAGAATACCTTTTTCTCAACTGTACATGGTATCTTCACAAAATTGACCATGTATTAAGGCATAAAGACCTTACAACCAAATGAAGGAAAAAAAAGACATATTGATTGCAACCTTTTCAGACTGTATTGCAATAAAAATTTTATTCAATAAAGGATCATGGAAACATAGGTTAAAAAATTAATTGGAATTGAAGAAATAAAATCCTAAAGAATGAGTGAATCAAAGAACAAATCACAGAAACAACAAATAATTTCAGTAAAGAGAATGATAACAATGAGGCACTAATCCAAAATTTATGGGATGCATACAAATTAGTACTTAGCAGAAATTTTATATCTCTTAACAGCTTACATTAACAAAACAGAAAAATAGCAGAGCAAAGAATTAGACATGCAGTTAAAAAAAGAAACAAAATTTTATCCCCATTTTAATCAAAGGAGAGATTAGTAAAATTGAAAGTAAGAAAATCATTGAATAAATAAATGGTTTGACTAGCCTGTCTCTCCCTCAGAATCCTTTGCTCTTTCAAAAAGACTGGTCTACCATAAGGGTGACAATTGATTGGCAGTTGGTACTATTAGCTGTTCCCTCCTTCATCCCTAAAAGATGGCTGTAAGAACTTGAACTAGAAGCAAGATTAGTTGTCTGAGAAATCCTGAAACTCCCATGCCACCGACACCTATATGCCTATTAGTAATGTAGAATATGGTCAAGAAGCATCTGTAAAGAGAATGTCCAGAGACTATGCATACCCTTCATGTTTAGCAGGATGATATCTGGAAGTCATCCTATAGGACAGCATCTGGTCTCTAAACCATCCATCAGAGTCAATGAGACCAACACAGAGCAGTATTATAATGGGAGATCAAGTGGAAACATCATGATGATAACACTAGAATACATCAGCAGCCTTAAGGTATTAGAAGCATGAGTCGCCTACTTCCCATATGTGCCTTTGCCTTTGCATGGAATTTTAGAGTTGGAATGAACCTTAAAGATCATCTAGTACAAACCCACATTTTACAGTTAAAGGAAACAAGAAGTAAAACTATTCACAAAAGACCACTTGGGAAGTAAATAGCATTACAATAAGGATCTCCTGGTACCAAGTCAAATGATTGTTCTTTCCACCATGCCATTGCAATATGGCTCCGAAAAATAACACAAATTAATTTAAATGCTTGTTAGCCAGTAATTTTCCCTTTCCAGTTCCTGTTCTAGAAGAGTACCTACGTGTTTATGAAATAATAATATTCTTAGCAAAGTATGACAGACTTGTGGCCCATTGTGGTTGTTTGGTTTTTTCCTTGAAAAAGACCATGACATCAGTGAGGTGATACTACAACATGCAAATTGGATTTAAATGAAGGAGAACTGTGTAAAGTCACCAACCTCACTTTCTCCTCCTGAGCATCTGGATCTAGTGGCAAGATATTGATCAGGACAACTGGAGATGTTCCTGGATGTAGTGGGAGAACTTGACCTTTTTAAGCTAAGTAAGAAATGAGACAGAGAATGACCACTTTTACCTAGTCAAAAAATGTATCCCATAATGAAGAAGAGGAAAAGGAAAGAAACAAAACAAATTTTTGTACCTTAATTTTCTCCTGCCTCAAAGCCCCAAGTGCTATATTGGAGAAGACAAATGGTAAAAAAAAAATAATTGCAACTAACAAAACGAGAATACAGTACCAGTACAAGGATTTATCATGAGGGTGAACCAAATATCAGTGGTACATAACAGAGTAGTGATAGTCATGGGCTCTGTGTTCTCTCTCTCTCTCTCTCTCTCTCTCTCTCTCTCTGTATTTCTCTGCCTCTAACACACTCTATACTGTCTATCTATCTCTTTCCATCTCCCTGTCTCTCTATCTCTGTGTATATGAATAAATAAAATGGCAAATAATCCCACCAATTTAAAAGTTACATCTGTCTTATCCCCACTAGTAATCCCCATCATGCCTTAGCACATAGTGAAATATACACAGCAGTGACACTTCAATATTTAAAATATTGAAGTATTTGAAAAGAACATTTTCTTTTTTTCTTAATCCTTTTATTTTTTCACATTACTATAATAGTTATATTGTAAAAGTAAATATAATCCCCCCCAAAGATAGAAAAATCTCAGAAAAATAAAATGAGAGGGGGAAAAAGTGTGTTTAGCCTGTATTCAGATCCCATCAGCTCTGTCTTAGGGATGACTTGCATTCTTTATCATAAGTCCTTCAGAAAAATTGTTTCAGTATTTTTTCTCACAGTTGCTATTGTTAGCTGTATTTCCCTCCATTCTATTCCTCCCTTCTACCATTTTATTCTATTCTCTCTCCTTTCATCCTATCTCTCTTCAAAAGTGTGTTGTATATAACAACTTTCTCCCATGATCTCCCCTTTCTTTTATCACATACACCCCCCTTCACCTCCCCCAATGCCCCTTTCTCCCATCCCTTCCCTTTCCTTTTTTCCTCTAGGTTAAAATAGATTTTTATTCCCAATTGAGTTTGTATGCTATTTCCTCTCTGGACCATTTTCGATGAGAATGAAAGTTCATTCATACCCCCTCACTGTCCCCCACCCCTTCCACTCCATTGCAAAAGCTTTTCTTGCCTCTTTTATGTGAAATAACTTAGCCCATTATACTTCTTTCCTTTCTCCCAGTACATATCTTTCTCTCCCATTAATTCTATCTTTATAATATATTATATTTCATATTCTACTCCCTCTTGTGCCTTGTCTATATATGCTCCTTCTAACTACCCTAAATAAAGGAGAAGGTCCATATGAGTTATCAGTATCATCTTCCTATGCAGGAATACATTCAGCATCATTAAGACCCTCATAATTTGCCCTCCCCATCCACCCTCTCTATGCTTCACCTGAGTCCTGTATTGAAGATCAAATTTTTTGTTCAGCTCTGGTTTTATCAACAGGAAAGTTTGAAAATTCACTATTTCATTGAATGTCCAATCTTTTCGCCTGAAAGAGTATGTTCAGCTTTGCTGGGTGGTTGATTCTTGGTTGCATTCCAAGTTATTTTGCCTTCCAGAATATCATATCCCAAGAGATACAAGCCCTTAATAAAGATACTTCTAAATTAATCCTGACTGTAGCTTCAAAACATTTGAATTATCTCTTTCTGACTGCTTGTAATGTTTTCTCCTTGACTTGGGAGTTCTGGAATTTTGCTATAATATTCCTGGAAGTTTTTATTTTGGCATCTCTTTCAGGGGTTAATTGGAGGATTCCCACAATGTTTACTTTATCCTCTGTTTCTAGGATCTCAGGGCAATTTTGCTGGATTATTTCTTGAAAAATGAAGTCTAGGCTTTTTTCCTGATCATGACTTTCAGATAGTTCAATAATTTTTAAATTATCTCTTCTGGACCTGTTTTCAGGTCAGTTGTTTTTCTAGTGAGACATTTCACATTTTCTTCTAGTTTTTCATTCTTTTGGTTTTGTTCTATTATATCTTGATTTCCCACAAAGTCATCAGCTTTCTTTATCTCCATTCTACTTTTGAAGGAATTATTTTCTTCAGAGAGCTTTTTTAATCTCCTTTTATAAATGGCCAATTCTGCTTTTTAAGGCATTCTTCCCCTCATTGACCTCTTGGACTACTTTTTCCCAAGCAGTTTTTAATTAAGATGGTTATTAAGTATTTAAGATGTTATTCTTCAGGAATTTTTTTTATCTCCTTCACCAAGCTGCTGACTGAGTTTTCATGATTTTCCTATTATTGTTCTCATTTTTCTTCCTAATTTTTCCTCTACCTACCTAATTTGATTTTCAAAATCTTTTTGAGCTCTTCCATAGCCTGAGACTAATTCATATGTTTCTTGGAGGCTTTGTATACAGAAACTTGGACTTTGTTATCTTTTGAGTGTGCATTTTGATCCTCCATAGGACTGAAGTAATTATCTATAATTGATTTTTTTCTTCTGTTGTTTGCTCATTTCCCCAACTTATGACTGGATTTTAAGTCTTTGTTAAGCACCTTTGCTCTTCTTCCAGGGAAAAGGACACAATCCCAAATTTTTGAGGGTTTTTGCAGCTGTTTTCAGGGATAGCTGCCCTGCCAGGACCTCCATTCCTTCAAGGTCTTATGGGAGGCTCTGACTGCTCTCCTGACCTGTGCTCTGGTCTGTGGATGACCACAAGCACTCCCTTCTGCCCTGGAGCTGTGAAGGGGCTCCTGGCTCTTCTATGACAGCAAAGTTCCTTTTCCTGAGACTGGAACCCAGACTGCAACCTGGATCTGAGTATGGGGAAAGCAACAGAGTCCTGCCTCAGAGATATCAAAGAGATCTCTGCAGTCTCCCCTGACCACCTTACCATCCATAGGTTGAGCACTCTAGAAGCAGCAGCTAGGTGACTTCCTGACAGGTGACTCCCTAGGGCTGTACCTGATTCCCAGGAGTGGGTTTGTGTTGAGGACTGCACTGAATTGGGCTCTGCACTCTGGTGCAACAGAGTTTTCCCACTACCTTCCAAGTTGTCCTTGGTGATCCCTGGAATGAGAGATCTATAAATTTCTCCCACTGCCCCAGGTACCCCAGGGACCCTTGTACTCTAGGGACCCAGGCACCCCACAAACTATTCCTGGATGACTGGAGCCAATTTGCTCCTTTGTGATGAGTGAAGTCCAGTCTGTTCTGTGGCCTTTTCAAACTCCTACGTAACAGACCTTTTCCATGGATCTTCCAAGTTGTCATGGGCTGGAAAATTGTTTCATTTAAGTCTTTCTGTAAGTTCCACTGCTCTAGAGTTTGGTTAGTCATTATTTAAAGATATTTAGAGTAGGGGCTGCTAGGTGGCACAGTGGATAGAGCACCAGCCTTGGAGTCAGGAGTACCTGGGTTCAAATCTGACCTCAGACACCTAATAATTACCTAGCTGTGTGGTCTTGGGCAAGCCACTTAACCCCATTGCCTTGCAAAATCTAAAAAAAAAAAAAGATATTTAGAGTAGTCTGGGGAGAACTCCTGGGATTTTGTACCTTCACTCTGCCATCTTGACTCCATCTCAAGAGTATTTGCTTTATGAGAACTTCTCTCATCATAATCAAAGGTGAAATTAAAATTCTAATCTTTAAAGACTTTTTTAGTGTCAGCTTCTTACTCATCATTTCTACTTAGGTTTTCTTGAGCAACACTGAAATGTCTCTTCAGCAAATGGAAAGAAAGAGAAATCCAGAGGTCATAGTCATTCTCTTTAATGTACACTGAGAGGGTCATGTCCCTCAACTTAATGGCCAATCCTCTTTTTGCTTACAACTTTTGCCTAATCTTCTTGGAACTGAGGAACCAATAAGGTCATCCTAAAGTGATCAAGTCTTTGAATTCTAAAGTACATATGGTGGGCTGAAAGCAACCAGGACAGTTCAACCCATGCTCAAATGAAATCCAACCCATAAATACACAGTCACATGCACAAGCTCTTCCTCAAAAGTCAACCTTAAGTGAACAAGAAGAAAGGGGAAAAAAATGAAGGATTCAAGGAAAGATAGTGACAGTTGTTCTCGGTAGAGCAGGAGGGTCATTCATGAATTAAGAGAGTATTTGGAACCTCTCTTCATCTCTTTTATTTGCTTTGTTAGTCCCCTATTGTGCCTGGGTAGGTTTACTCACACAGATGTACATAGGCATACATATTAATAACCAATTCAAAAAATCCTTCCTGGGGCAGCTAGGTGGTGTAGTGGATAAAGCACCAGCCCTGGAGTCAGGAGTACCTGGGTTGAAATCCAGTCTCAGACACTTAATAATTACCTAGCTGTGTGGCCTCGGGCAAGCCACTTAACCCCATTGCCTAACCAAAAAAATCCTTCCTAATTTCTGTCTGGGGAAAAAAAAGGAAGACTCCATGCATCTGGGATTACTTCCTGATATAACTCTAATGTCCATTTTCTAATCATGAAATTAAATTTCAAATTGTCAAAATAGAATAATATGTGGACACTATATTAGGCTTGGAGTCAGGAAGATACAGGTTCATAATTGGCCTTATAATATATGACCCAGAACTTAACATCTCTGGATCTCAGTTCCCTCACAATAAAATTAGGACCTATTATTAAGTGGACTGTGAGGTCTTTTCCAGTTCTAAGCCTGGAATTCCATAATCCTATAAGATCACTGAGCATCTAGTCTGAGCTGGGGGATAACAAGTGAAGCTCAGGAAAGGTGAGGGCAATTGAGGAACATTATATTATTTTTAAAATACATTTTCTTGCATGTATTGTTTATTGTATTGTTCAGAAAGTATTTTATCATTTAACAATACAATCAATTGACCTCTTCAAGTGCATTTGTTTTGTTGATATGAACACTCTAGTTCCCAGGACCTCTGAAGGACAAAGTGTTTCACATGGATTCCAGACACCTGCTCTGAGGCTCTGACAGGAAGAAAAAAAAGTATAAAAGTTATTGTATGCAACACTGGCCTAAATGATTATAAGTGAATGAGAATAAGCAGAGTAGGATTACCCATTCTATTTGCAAATGTTACTATGGGAAAGATGGCAGACTTGACAATACTCAGAGTCATCATGAAATAGTATTCTTGATATTATATTTGGAGACCATTATATCCTTGTTCTATATAATAGTAATGTAAAGGAATATAACATACTATTGTATGTATTGAATGTAATAATTTATAATAAAACATTAGGTATTTCTAAACAGACAGAACAGCATGAAGGAAGGAAAGGTAAGTTCTTTGAAGGCAAAAATTCTGTCATGTTTTTTACCTTTTTATGTCTTTTATCTGGTAGAGTGTCTCATGGGAAGTTTGTCACCAACCATTTCCATAAAATAAGATCAGGAATATGGGCTAAGAGGGTACATGAGGTATACGCTCAATTGGTTTAGAAATATCTTACCCTAGAGGAAATGGATGGGAGAAGGGGATGGGGTGAGGGTAGGGAGTGCAAGGTAGGGAGGAAGAGAGGTGAGGGTGATAGAAGAGAGGGAAGATCATGGGAGAGGGTAGATAGATACAACACACTTTTGAGGAGGGACAGAATAAAAGGAAAGAGAGAATAGAACGGGGGTGGGGAGGGATGTGTTGGAGGAAAATACAGCTAGCAATAGCAATTGTGGGAAAAAATATTGAAGCAATTTCTCTGATGGACTTATGATAAAGAATACTGTCCATCCCAAAGCTGATGGTATATAAATACAGACTGAAGCATACTTTTTTTTTTCCTCTCACTTTATTTTTCTTGAGGTTTCTCTTTCTTGGGGGAGTGTGGATTTTGTTTATCTTTGCAACAAGACTATTGTAGTAATGTGAAAAAAATAAATTTTTAAAAATGTTAGAAAAAAGAAGATATATATATATATATATATATATATATATATATATATATATATAATCATAGAAAGAAGCCTGGGTTTAGACTCAGAGTATATGTATTTAATTATTAATTCAGTTATAAACTATGTGGCCTTAGTTAAGTGACAATTTTTCTGGGCCTCCTTTTCTTATTTAAAAGTTAAATGAGGTGGTCTAGATGACCACCTCAATAAAGGAACTCTAAGGGCCTACGACCCTACCTTTTTAACTCAGCCTTTTAAGTTATGCATTGGAAGACACAGAAGATTTGAGAAATTTGGATTCATACAATTCTTTGGGGTTTATTGAAATACTCCCCCCAAAAGATTTTGTATCAAAATAATGAATTTGTCTTCAGGAATTTAGTGATATCAAAGGAAATTTTTCTACCCCTAAAACCAGATAAAGATTTTGGTCAAGGATTTGGGTCATTAACTAGAAGAAATGAGTTGTTAAAAAATAGATTTAATATTATCATTGAGGTATTATTCCTAGATTTTCATGACCTTTGGTTGCATGGCTCATAGACTTAGTTATTTATAAAAAAACTGGCAGTCTGTCCTCATCATGGGGGGATATTGTCATTACTATACCCTAATAGACAAGCCAATGGATGGTCATGGATCCCCAAAGAGATGAAGTCCAGTTACTGGATATAAGTGGGGAGAAACTCAACAACTATGAGATCATTGAAGATATTTCATAAAATGCCAAACAGGAATCAGTGACAATGTACTGTCCACCATGGAATGGACTCAGCAGAGAGTAGCAATAACACCACCTAAAGATATGCAGAATCAAAGATTACCCTTCCAGATGTGTGGTCCCTATACATTTCTACCTTCTTAATGAATATATTGTTCTTCTTGTTGTTTGTCCCTTGTTCTAGGGCACTAGTGTCATCTGGAAGGTGATTTCTTGAATTGCAAATGAATTGGATTTCAGTGAGGCAGAGTTATGCAAGGTCATCAGTCTCACTCTTTCTTCCAGAGCCATCAGATTCCAATGGCAAGACATAGTTCAGGATGACCAGAGATGCCCCAGAATGCTGTGAGAATCCTTGACTTTTTTAAACTACAATCTTTCCCAGGTCTCAATTTGTCTGAGGCAATACCCACATTCAGTAATTAAGGCTAAATAAGAAATGAGGCAAAAAATGACCTCTTTTACCTACTAAGAAAAATCATTCTGGGAGGGGAAGGTCCTCAGGTTTCTGACCAGAACAGAAACCATTGCAATTTACCCTTACTCAGCCAAAACAATGACCAACTGAAGCTTGAATTGGGATTCATTATTGGCTAATAAGAGAGAACCAGAGTGATGAAGACTTGTGGCATAGTCTAGTAGCTCCATTTGAATCCTAATGGGCTTCATCTTTTGACTAACTGATAAAAGTAAACACAGTGGTAGAAGTTCATGAACTTGGCATTGAGTGAATTTGGAGCCACTAGAATACTTTTCTAGTTACTTTTCCAGTTAAAAGCAAGTGTCTGAATTGTTTCATTTAAATCTAGTAGGCATAATAATCTCTTTTGAAATATTTATTGATAGAATAAAACAGAAGGGTAAAAGAAAAAGGAGAAACCATTCAAGAAATAAATTGTTTTCACAGGGAGCTGAAAGTGTTAAAAGGAAAAAACCTCCTTTGAAATAGAATGCAAGTCACTTAACTCTATTGCCAAAAAAAAGATGAGGAAGAAGGTAAGTGAAGAAAATGGATAGATGAAAGAATAGCTATTCTCTTTTAATTTTGATTTATTTTTTATCTCTCTAATGCAACTAAATATTGGAGAGGGAAAATATTGAGTGACAAAAAAAAATAATTGAGGAGAGAAAGCTCTAGAGAAAAAGAGAAAAAATACACAAATTGTCCTAGAGAAGTTTGTCTGTATATCCCCTCTGCCCTCATCACTCCCAACTTTGTATTGTACCAAAGTGTGTTCAAGTTGTATCACTCCAAACAAGATATAAGGTCCTATAGAGTAAGGAGTCTATAATGTTTAAAGCATAGTACCTTGAATTAGTAGGTTTCAAATAGCTTAAGAAATATTTCTTGAATTGTTTGTTGAATTCTACTCTTGTTTATAGTTAATTGTTCATTCAACCGACTTTTAACTCAGATTTGGCAATAGATAAAGCATCAAGCAAAACTGTGAAGTCAGTAGTGTTTGCCTTGGATACCTAGTTCCCCTCTCCATAAATACCATTCTTGGCTAGCTACTATGTCAATTATTTTGAATTTCTCTCACCTCCCACCCAGACTTCCAGTGGTATTATAACAAGTCACCTAGTGTCAAAACTACTCAGAGTCACCCAATTTGGTACCCAGAGCAATTTCTTATTGTTCATGACCTTTTATAAATTCCTTTACCAATAAATATCTATCCTATATTCTATTCATCCAGAACCCTTTTCTTTACTAGAAAACTGAAGAAATTACCAAGTTATGCCCTGTCAAGTACCCCATTGAGGACAATGAATTCTCTCAATCAGGAGGACAGTGGCAGACTTTCAGTTTCAATATTTGGAATGCTACCTAATGTGTCAGTTATATAGTGTGCACAGGGGAAGAATAAAGTTTGGGGAATACGGAACCCCTATTAGAGATATTTTCACAGTGCTATTGGAAAGGGGATGGTCCTGGATGGGAAAAGAGTAGAATCTCACAGTTAAAGGAGATGTAAAGAAGAGATGCTTTCCCCTCCTCCCTCTACTTTGTTCAGTCTTTAAGAAAGTCAATGGTTTCAATAAGTCTTCTTTGAGTATATACTATGGACCCTAATTTGTTCTGGGTATTACAATGGCTATATCCTTTGTATTAGCATAGAACTATCTAAAGATAGAATAGACTGGATTTTTTAAAATTTATTCAGTATTTTAGGTTTTTTCTTAATTCCATTTAAAAACAATTTTTAACATTCATTTTTAAAACTTTGAGCTCCAAATTCTTTCCCCTCCCCCCCCACATTGAGAAAGCAAATAATTCAATCTAGTTTATACATGTGTAATCATGCAAAACACATTTCCATATTAGGCATGTTGTGAAAGAAAATTGATCAAAAAAGGAAAAAACCTCAAGAAAAACGTTTAAAATGTATGCTTCGATCTGCATTCAAAAACTATCAGAGTTGTCTTGGGTCATTATATTGCAAAGAATGTTAAGCCATTCATATCTGGTCATCTTACAATATTGATGTTACTTTGTACATAGTACCTTTCTCTTTGCATCAGCTCATGTAAATTTTTCCAGGCGTTTTGAGAGCATACTGCTTATCATTTTTATAGTGCAATAGTATCCCAGCACAATCACATAATATAATTTGTTCAGTCATTCCCTAAATTGATGAGCATCCTCTCAATGTCCAACTCCCTGCTATCAAAAAAGAACTGTTATAAATACTTTCAAACATATAGATCCTCTCCATGTTTGTTTTTTATCTCTTTTTGAAAAGAGATGTAGTAGTGGCACTGCTAGGTCAAAAGGTGTGCACAGTTTTACAGTCTTTTGAGCTTAGTTCCAAATTCCTCCAAAGAATGATTGAATCAGTTCACTTCTCTACCAACTATTGATGTCCCATTTTCCCCACATCCTATCCAACAGCTGTCTTTCTCCTTTTCTGTCCTACTGGCCAATCTAATAGGTTTGAAGTATTACCTCAGAATTATTCTAATTTGTATTCCTCCAATCAATAGCACTTTACAACACCTTTTCATATGGCTATAGATAGTTTTGATTACTTCATCTGAAAACTGTTGATATCTCTTGATCATTTATCAGTTAGAGAATGGCTTATTTCTATAAATTTAGCTATTATCAGTTAGAGAATGGCTTATTTCTATAAATTTACCTAAGTTTCATATATATAATATATATATACATATATATATATTTGAGAAACGAGGCCTTTATGAGGGAAAGTTGTCTCAAAATTTTTTCAGTTATGATTGCTAAATACATTTCCCTCCATTCTACTTTCCTACCTCCATTTATTCTATTCTCTCTCTCCTTCACCCTGTCCCTCCTCAAAAGTGATTTTCTTTTGCTGCCACCCTAAATCTTCCCTCTCTTCTATCACTCCTCACATACTTTTCTTATCTCCTTCTCTTCTATACCCAATTGAGTGTATATAATATTACTTGTTTGAGCTAATTCTGAAGAGAGTAAGGTTTTCCCATTCCCCTCTCCACTTCCTTAATTTTCTCTCCACTATAAAAACTTTCATCTCTTTTATGTGAGATAATTGTCCTATTCTATCCCTCCCTTTTTCCTTTCTTATCCCTTAATTTCATTTTTTTTTAGAAATCACTCACACCTGTATCTTCTGGCTAAATATAACATTCCTAATTGCTCTAATAATGAAAAAAGGTTTTATGAGTTTCAAGTAAAATATTCCCATGTCTGAGTGTAAGTAGTTTAATCTGATGTCCCTGATGATTTTCCCTTTTCTGTTTCCCTTTTCTTGCTTTTCCTGAGTCTGTATCTCAAAGTCAAATTTTTTTATTCAACTCTTGCCTTTTCATCAAGAATGCTAGAAAATTCTCTATTTTATTAAATTTCCATTTTTCCCTTACAGGATTTTACTCAATTTTGTTGAGTAGGTTCTTCTTGGTATAATCCTAATTCCTTCAGAATGTCATATTCCAAGCCCTCTTATCCTTTATTGTAGAAGCTACTAAATTTTGTGTTATACTAACTCTGATTCCACGATACTTGAATCATTTTTATCTGACTGCTTGCAATATTTTCTCCTTAACCTGGGAGTTCTGGAACTTGGCTACAATATTCCTTGGAGTTTTCCTTTGAGGAGCTCTTTCAGGAAGTGCTCAGTGGATTGTTTTCAATTTCTATTTTATCCTCTGGTTCTAGAATCTCAGGGCAGTTCTCCTTGATAATTTTTTGGAAAGTGATGTTTGGGTTCTTTTTTAACCATGGCTTTCAGGTAACCCAATAATTTTTAAAATTATCTCTTCTGAATCTATTTTCTTCAGTGAAGTTTTGTACCTCATTTGTTCAATTCTACTTTTTTAAAGAGTTATTTTTTCTTCAGTAAATTTTTGTGCCTCTTTCTCCACTTGGCCAATTCTGTTTTTCAAGGCATCTTTCTCCTCATTGACTTTTTGCACCTCTTTTTATATTTGACTGATTCTGTTTTTTAAAGTTTTTTTCATAATTTTCTTGCATCATTCTCATTTCTTTCCCCAATTTTTCTTCTACCTCTTTTATTTGATTTTTAAAATTCTTTTTGAGTTCTTCCATGCCAGAAACCATTTCATAATTTTCTTGGAGACTTTGGATGATGGAGTTTTAAATTTGCTATCTTCTTCTGCTATCTTTTGATCTTCCTCATCACCACAGTAACTTTCTATGGTCATTTTTTTCTGTTATTTTCTCATTTTCCCAATCTATTTCTTGACTTTTAACTCCCCCAAGCTTCAGGGATTTTTTTTGTAGATATTTTCATAAATACTTCTAGAGACATAAAAGTTTGCGATTTCTCCAAGGTGGTATGATCTAAGGAGAAGTACATTTACTATTTTTTCTGGTCTGTGCTCTGGTCTGTGAGTGAACACAAGCAAGCTTTTTTTGTCCTAGAATTGTGACAAGAGTTCCTGCTCTACTGTAACTGCAAATTCTGGTGTATTAGTGCTTCTCTTCACCCTGTGGGACTGTTACCAAGAGTTGTGATCCATGTGTGAGTATTGCAAAGCAACAAAGTCCTTCCCCAGTATTAGCAAAAATCTCCTGTAATCTTCTGATAAGTTGTTCAATACCCTTACCCTGTGGGCTGAGAACTCTGGAAGCAACTGCTGTCACTGTGATTCAGAGACTCCCCAAGATCTACTCCTGGTTTGCTGGGGCTGGGTCTCTGCTTCACTCTCCCCAAAGTGCAACAGATCTTCCTGCTGATCTAAGTTGTCTTTGGCTGGAAATTTATTTCACTCCATCCTGCCACTTCAGGAATTGTTTTATGGCATTGTTTAAAGGTGTTTGGAGGAGAAGCCTGGGTAAGTCACTGCCTTATAGCACCATCTTGGTTCTGCCTCAATAGGCTGGGTTCTCAAGCAGAGACTTTATGATCATCAAAAGCTGATCCTGGAGTCAGAAAAACCTTAGCTTGAATCCTGCCTCACATACTTCCTATGTGATCCAAAGAAAATCATTTAACCTCTCCATACCTCAGTTTGTTTATCTGTAAAATGGAAATAATCTACCTCCTAGGATCAATGTGTTCAGATAAGAGCATATATAAAGTGTTTTTGCATACCTAAAAGTATTATATAAATGCTAGGTAATGTTATTTTTATGGCTATTGTTCTTATCTGGAATTTTATAGAAAGAAGCTCCTTTCAGGTCCAGTTTAAACTAGATGATCAAGATCTTTATCAACTCTGAGTTTGCAAGTGTATGAACAGTTAGTTTGGGGTAAGGTAAAATAAGATAATGAGTTGCTTGATGGGCATATTTGCATTTTAACTAGTTTCTCTTAAGACCCCAGTGCCTCAAGACTTTGAGATCTACAGTCATCTAGGAAGGAAATTATTACAGATCAGTTGGAGTCTCAGAGTTAGAATTGTTAGAATTTTTAGAATTTAAAATTTAGAATTAAAAAAACAATTTTATTGATATGTTTTGTTAAATATCAACCATATTTTCCCCTGCTACTTTCCTTGCCCTCTCTAAGAGAGTAATCTCTTAAAACAAAGATATTTTTTAGAAAGAAGAAAAAAGGAAGGGAAAAAAACAACAAAACTAATTAATATACCAAAAATCTGATATTATATGAAATTTTTCAAATCCACAAACCTCTCACCTCTGCAAAGAAGGGAGGGGAAGTGTGATTTCATATCTTCTCAAACTTGTTTTTTTATAATTTTGCAATTTTTCATTTTCTATTTTTTGTTCTTTTACTTACATTATTTTAATCATTGTATATATTGTTTTCCTCACTCAGCTTACTTTATATTATATTAGTTCATATGTCTTCCTAAGCATCTCTGTATTTATCTTCACCAATATATCTTATAGTACAATAATATCCCATTCTATTCATATGCCACAATTTGTTTAAGTATCCTCCAATTGATGGGTAACTTCTTTGTTTCTGTTTCATTGCTTCTACAAAAAGTGCCACTCTAAATACAATGTTATATAAATCTTTTTGTAAATGACCTGTTAGGGATATATTCCTAATTTTACAGGTGAGGAAACTGAAATGATATGACTTTCCTGATAGTGCACTTCCCTAATGACAGAGTCAGGACTTGTATTTTCTAAGTCCTACTTTAATGCTCTCCAATGCTCTTTTTACCACTCACTCCCATTCACATTATGTCATTTTATTCTGCCTACTATCTATAGAGCCTGTACTTTTAACTTCTGCTGCTAGAACTTTCTCAAATGAAAGGTTAGACTTTCAAGTTCCAAATAATATTATCATATCACTTTTTTTGTTGAAAGAAATAAATAATCTAGATCCCAGCAAGGTGACCCTATCACCACATCTTTAAAAAGTCCCTTTTTTGTAAATGCAGTAGACCTAATTTAGCTGTAAAGGACTAACTCTTGTCTGTCCTAGGTCCAGGCTGTTATTTGATCTCTACTGGATGCAGCTGCTTTGCTTTTGACTTACGGAATATCAAATTTGTATAATAAAAATATGCTTTACAATATAAGCTGTTAGAAGTAAGATAGGGTATACATACACACACATACATTATACCATCAACCAATTAAGAAAATTCTTACTGATATTTCATATCTCTCTCTCTCTCTCCTCTTTCTCTCTCAAAGAAGGGCAGATTTATGTGACCTAAAGAAAAAAGGGTCTATAAATACAATCATTCTAATATTTAAATATCTTTTTAAAAGGACATTATCCCTGAAATGAAAAATGATGCATTATCCAAATATGTCTCCACTCAGTGTAGCCCAGTGTAAGTCATTTCTTGACCCTGAATTGATGCCCATTTATACTTCAAAACTGTAGGAAATAAATCTTACAGCACTATTTGATGTTTACATGAAAATGGACTTCAAAGACAGCAGCATGTCCCTGTTCATTTTGTGGCAACAGATTGGCAGCAGAAAGTGATTATGCCTCTGATTACCTATGCCCATTGTTACCACAGTTTCATTTCAAGCTTTTTAAAAATTTAATCATTGTCTTTTGTTGGCCAGCACAATGGTACAGAGAGCCTGCAGTACATGTGGAAACAGCATCCCACAATACTGGTAAGTAAGTGGCCAGTGTAATTGAAAAACAGACTAAATCTACTGGACCTTTGTAATGAAATAAACCATGAATAGAAGACTAAAATGTCATCAATGGCTGGATGTGTATTGTTACTTTGAAGCTGTTCCCAGCTATCGCCACCATCAGATCAGAGTAGAAGCTAACACCCACTACTTTAAATAATTATTGGATTATTTTTTCTCATTATTTATCATTCAGGCTATTCTGAGCACCACCCCACTTGATGTCATAATTAGTCTCCTGATAAACCTTTCAGAAAATAAAGGGCTCTGGCTTTGTTGAATCAGAAGTATGAAAACGAGCAGTGGGAAAATGGGGGAAATAATTTGATCTCCTTTCCATACCCAAGGAACTGAACTTGTTTTTAAACATCAATTATAAAGAAAAATGTCACTTTTCCTGATTTGGATTTGCTATAACCAGCATAGAAGTAGAGAGAAAATGTAGCTAGGAAAGTTCCTTCTGAGCTAAATTCCCCACCCTTTTCTATTGGAATATCCCTTGAAAAGCCAATAAAAATTCAATTAAGAAATACTGCAAATGCTCATTAAAAAATGAGAGTAAGTAAATAAGAAAGCTCTCTTTCTCTTGGGGTAGTTGATAGATATAGCCACAAAGGAAGACTCAGTGGGAAGCCATAAATATTACTTTATGAATTATGATGTAACCCTTGGTCAAAGACTCTCTTGAATTGAAGGGAACATCTCTATTTGGTGGATGGTTTTCCTCATTTTTTTTGATCCATAGCTCCCACTTAGAAAGCATAGGAAAATATATGCATGGTACCCCCAAACACATAGAGCACATGTACATCAATATCTTGAGAGATTACCCACTGCAACAATGTAGTTCACAAAGTTATAAAACCTGGCTCCAAATAATCTATGGAGCCTAATTTCAAATTGTTCTTTTCATAGATTCTGTGTTTTAGCTAGTCTTGCCTATACAGCATTCTGCCTCCTACCTCCATACCCTTCCCACAAGGCTGTCTGGATTGTTGTGATTGGTCTCCTTGAGATGCCACCTCCTTCCCACAAACTTAAATATGTTCCAGATTAATCCTGGTAAATTGATTTTGTATATATTTTGTAAGTAACTTACTCCTGTAATATTACTCACTCTTCCTAGTTTCATGTATATTAGGTGTTAATAAATACCCCTTAATTAAAATGAAATCTAGGATAAAATTTTATCAGAAGATCAAAGAAAAGGAAATAAGAACCCTTGGAGAATAAAGTTAAATTCCAATGAGCAGCCTCTTCCTACAGCCACATATGTAGAGTGCCTCAGTCACTTAGTCATGACAAGGGTACTTAGTCATGACACCTTAGACGTGACATGTGACTTAATCATGATATCAATAAAAATTGCTTCTTGTAGTCTCTCATTAGCATAGTTCTAAAAGGCAGCCAGCTACTGATGCCAGATGCTATTCCCCATAAATACCAGTATCTAGTATTCAAATAGTTCTTGCTCTGTGTAAATTTACATTATGCAAATATTACTTTACACAAAAAAATTCTGAAGGAAATCTGCATTCTAATTCCAATTTAAAAATATCAGTTCATCCTTCAGTTGAGGAACTAAGACAGAGTTAAGCGACATGCCCAGGACACACAGTTAGTAAATGTCTGAGGTTGTATTTGAACTCTTGATTCCTACTTCCTAGCTCATCACAGCTAGCTGCCCTAGAGTGCTAATGCTAAGGCATGGATAATACTTATCATCACATTACTTCATTTCCAAAATAGAGAATTGAGGACCAAAGAGATTAAGTGATTTGTTTAAGGTCATAAAGGCAGTAAATAGTTAAATGGAGAGTTTGAACCCAAGTTATCTGATTTTATACTCAATATTCTTTTTTTTTTAAAAAAAGCCCAAATTCAAAGATCTCAGATTAAGACTCTCTCCTCTAAAACAGTCAGTTGTGCAGTTGTAAAAATAGGGTTTCTATTTATTATATGATGCATTCATAATCTTGCACTATATTTCTGGGGCCTTGCAAATAGTTTCTTTTATCACTTTGCTAGACATTTTCTGAGTATTTTGTGAGTGAGGTAGCCTTTTCATTGTGATGGCTGTCTTAGGGTAGATGAATTTCTGAAAAAAAATTGTGACTAAATAAATAAAATGAATCAACATAAATCATCAGAATTTCTGTATATTACCAAGAAAACTCAATAAGAAGAGCTAGAAAGTGAAAGTTCATTTAAAGCAACTACAGAATCTATAAAACTCTGAGGATTCTACCTGCAAAAACATAAAAATGTTTGTCCTTCATTTTCAAAAAAGACCATGACATCAGGGAGGTGATGCCATGACAAGCACATAAATTGGATTTGAGTGAGGGGGAACTATGCTAAGTCACCAGCCTCACTTTCTCCTCCAGAACCATCTGGGTCCAGTGACCAGATATGAATCAGGATGACTGCAGATGGTCCTGGATGAGAGGCAATTGGGGTTAAGTGACTTGTCCGAGGTCACACAGTTAGTAAATGACAAGTCTTTGAGGTCAAATTCGAACTCCCAACCTCCTGAATCTAAGGCCAGTGCTTTATTATTTAAATGAAACAATAAAACACTCTTTGCACAAATAAAAACCTAAATAATTGAAGAAATATTCATTTCTCATGAGTAAGCTGCCAATATAATAAAAATTTCAAAACTACTTATATTAATTTATTTAATCATCATCATACCAATCAAACTACCAAAGGATTGCTTTATCGAGTTGGGAAAAATAGCAATAAAATTCATCTGGAGAAACAAAAGTTCAAAAATATCAAGGGTAGCAATGAAAAAAAAAACAGCAAAGACTTTTCTGAATAAACCAAGCCATCAGCATCTTCCTCCACCGAGAGAGAGAGAGAGAGAGGAGAGAGAGAGAGAGAGAGAGAGAGAGAGAGAGAGGAAGGAAGAATTGCTTCTCAAATTGGCTAATAGTCAGGCAACTTCTACTACTCATAGAGGATGTTCATTGTCCTTCATTCTCAGAAAGGTCTATGATATCAGGAGGTGATGCTGTGTCATGCAAGTGAATTGGGTTTAAGTGAGGGAGGGTTGTGCAATGTCACCAGTCTCACTTTCTCCTCTGGAGCCATCTAAGTCCAGGGGCCATATCGTGCTGTAAGAAATCATAAATGAGATAATTTCGAGTTTGTGAACTGATATAAAATGAACTGAGCAAAACCAGGTGAATAATTCATGTTCTACCAACAATGCTGTTAAGACAAACAACTTTGGGAGACTTAAGAATTCTGATCAGCACAATGACAAACCATGATTCCAATGGACCTATGATGATATTTGCTACCCACATCTGTCAGGGAGATGATGAATTCAAAATGAGAATGAGGGACAATAAAGGAATTAGTCTTGTTTGACTCTAAATATTTGTTATAAGAGTTTTGTTTTGTTCTTTTTTTCCCAGTTGAGCAGTGGGAAGGAAACAAAAAAAAAGACTTTTGTTAAATGAAAAGAATTAATTTAATTTAAAATTTTTAATAAAATAAGAAATGATGATTCAATACAAGATATTTATTAAATATATACATTATGCTAGAAACTAGGTACCCAAAAATGAAAATAGTTTCTGCTCTCAACCCAAATGAAGGGAAAAAAACAGGTAAGCACATAATTAAAACATATAACAAGTAAATACTAAGTTTTTCCCAAGGCCAAGGAATAAAACAAACCACAGAGGGAATCAGATTAAGTAACAAATAGGAGGTAGCACTTGAACTGAACCTTAAAGGCCTCTGTTCTCCTCTTCTTCCCTCCTAGAAGAAGTAGTTGGACAGGAGAACAGATCTTCTTATTTTGCAGTCCCCCAATTCTTCCTTCTTTTATATTCTCTTTTTTGAGGGTATCTCCTTTAAAAAAATCAAATAAAAAGCACTTACTTACTTACTTACTTTCTCTCCCTCCCACCAAAAAAGGAAAGGTAAAAACAAAACCCTTGTAGAAGCACTGTCAAGGAAAACTAGCTTCAACATTTTTCATATCCAAAAATAAATGTATCATTCTCCATTCTAAGTCTCTCACCTCTGAATTAGGATATGAGTAGCATGCCAATCATTGGTCCACCACTGGTGATTAGAGTTACTGTCTTTCAAAACTATTTGTCTTTAGTTATCATAAGAATTGTTTGCACTCTTTTCTAAATTGTCCTTGCTATGTTCCATTTTTTACTCTTTGAGTCTCCTTTTAAAATCTAATCTATGACCTTTTATACCTGTAACATGACAATACACTTCAAGCAAGTTAGACCCTATTTGTCCAATTCAAAGGATATGTTTTGTCAGTAGTATGCAACAAGCCAATATTAAAGTATTAAGCAACATTGTATCACAATAACACATTTAATCAATGTAGCAAACAAATAATATTAAGGAAATATGCAAATTCATAGTAGTGTAATACAGCAGTAACTAAATTCATATCCCCCAAATTGGTAAATAACTAAAGCAATAAAATGACTAAACAGGCACAGACTCATAGCAAAACACTTATTTTTGTTCAGTTACTTCAGAAATTTCTGATTTTAGGATTTTTCTCAGCAAAGATACCAGAGTGGTTTGCCATTTCCTTCTCCTGCTCAGATTTACATAATCAGGTTGATTTTGTACCAAGAATTCAGGGCTGGTTCAACAGGGGAAAAAATCTATGAATATAATAAATTATGTTAATATAAAAATAAAAACCATATGATTATATCAACAGATGTTGGAAAGAATTTTTTTTTTAGGTTTTTGCAAGGCAAACGGGGTTAAGTGGCTTGCCCAAGGCCACACAGCTAGGTAATTATTAACTGTCTGAGACCAGATTTGAACCCAGGTACTCCTGACTCCAGGGCTGGTACTTTATCCACTACACCACCTAGACACCCCTGGAAAGACTTTTGACAAAATCCATTACCTATTTCTGTTAAAGACTCTAAAAATCATAAGAATAAGGGTGAAGTTTTCTTAATATAGCAAATAATTATTATTGAAATATAAGAGAAAGCATTTATGTAATGAAAAGTTAGAGAACTTTTCAATAAGATCAGGGATAAAACAAGAACGTTCATTATCACCATTGCTATTTAAAATAGTGTTATCTATTCTAACTATAGCAATAAGAAAAAGAAAAAGAAATTGAAGGAATAAACACAGACCAAAAAAAAGGAAACATTATGACTTTATGTCAATAATATGTTTATGTATTTAAATTTACAGTGTCAGTTACAAAATTAATTCAAACTATATTTTCAACAAAGTTACAGGATATAAAACAAATCCACATAAATGATAAGTATCCATATACATTATCAATAAAACCTAATAGGAAGAGCTAGAAAGAGAAATTTCATTCAAAATAAGCTACATAGAATCTATAAAATATTTGGGAGTATATCTACCAAAATTTATCCAAAAACTGTATGAATCCAACAATTAAATACAATTGTGGAAAGCAAACAGACCAAGATATTGGAAAACATTCATTGTAAATGAGCAGACTGAGGCAATGTAATTAATATGGCAATTCTACCAAATTGATTTATTCATTCAGTTCTAAACCAATCAAGCTTCCAAACAAATATTTTATGGAGATAGAAAAAAATGATATAAAAGGCTACATCTTAAACAAATTAAAGAGCAAAAAAAACCAAATTATCTTTTATATCTACATATGGGGGAAGGGTACAAGCAAGGAAGACTAAGCAAGTGATAGGATCACACAAGACAAAATGGACATTTTTATAACAAAATTTAAAAGGTTTTACACAAAGGTTTTACACAAAAATAAAATGGAAATAGGTAATGGGGGACAGGAATCTTTATAGCAAATTTCTCTATTAAGAGTCTTATGTATCTTATACATAAGATATATAAGGAACAAATTCAGATTTATAAAACTAAGAACTATTTCCCAATAGTTACATAGCCAAATATTTGAACAGAATCTTCAAAGGAGAAATCTAAGCTATCAACAACCATATACCATGTACCATATACCATATATACATATATATATTTATAACATATAAGTAGTAACTGACTATCCTATACTAGTTGATAAAACCAAAGACCCTGGCTTCTGGAATAAGAACTCATTATTTCACAAAAACGGTGGAGAAAACTAGAAAATAGTATGTCAGACACTAGTCTAGACCATCATCTCAGACCCTATACCAAGATAGGGTCTAAATGGGTACATGATTTAGACATAAAGAGTGATACTATTAGTCAATTAAGAAAGCAAGGAGTAGTTTATGTGTTTATGTGTTGAAGCTATGGAAAGGAGAAGAATTTAAGATCAAACTAGACATGAGAACACTGTAAAAAACAAAAAGGGGGTGGCTAGGTGGCACAGTGGATAAATAATATTTTAGCAGTTCTTCTTATGATAACCAAAAATTAGAAACTAAGGAAATAATCTTCTATTAGGAAATGCCTAATAACTCACTGACAGTCAATCAATAATCACAATTATTCTCTATCATTTCCCAAGTAATGTACTAAGTGTTGAATAAGTGCAAAAATGGGACATGCACAGAGACATGCACTGCCCTATCTGACTATGAATTTAATATTTACATCCCATGTTAAGAAGAAACAACCCTAGAGATGTCCTTATACCATAGACTCCATTAATAGTGATCCCCACTACTGAAAGAGTGAAAATCTCTGACTCAGAAAGGGACAGGTCTCCATTGATCAAAAGATCTTTTCCTTTATATCTTCCTTTTCAGGTTCAATAAGGTTCACTGGAAGGGAACTCAGTTTCAGAATGAGAAAAAAATGAACAGAAAATAAGGTCAAGAATAGAATAAATAAAAGTTACATAACCTAGTAAAAAGCATATGGAATTAGAGAAGAACAAAGGGTAACTCAGGCAAGGACAAAGTAAAATTAGAAAAACATATCAATCAGAATCAAGATGACCCAAGGGAAATAAAAGGTCTTATATATCTTGCCATATATGGTGCTGTTTAACTCCCTCCCAATTTAACCTGACTTATATGTTAATTTTTGCAATTTCAGAAATGCTGTTTCCCTACAAGATTGTGACATTCTAAAAAAGAGTGCTACATTTGAATTCAAAGGTCCTGAGTTCAAATACTTTTCTCTCTATGCTTTGATTCTGAGCAAGACCCTTTCCCTATCTGAATTTCCTCATTCACAAATAGAGGCAAGTATATCATTAAAAACAAGTCGATTTGGGCGGCTAGTTGGCACAGTGGATAAGAGAACTGGCCTTGGAGTCACCTGAGTTCAAGCCACTTAACCCCATTGCCTTGAAAAATCTAAAAAAAAAAAGTTGATTTGTATAGCTCTTGCCTCACAATAATCCTCCAAGATAGATCTGGCAAATATATTAATTCTCATAGATTGGGTACCCAGATGTAAGCTTCTCTTTTGAGTTCTAGGGTCAACTTTACTCTTAAAAGTGGAGATCATGAGCCTCTGCCAGTGTGTTTCCCATTGTTTATCAGTAACTACAATTAGCTCAAAGCAAAAGCTTCTACTTTGAAGGCTTAGTAAGAATAATAGCTACAAAACATTTTTCCTCACTACTGTTCTATTAGAAACCAGGAGGGATGGGAATTCAAAGACACCTGGAAGAATTTGCATGAACTGATGCTGAGCAAGATGAGCAGAGTCAGAACATTTTACATCATAATAGCAACATGGGGTTGATGATCATCTTAATAGACTTTCTCATTCCATCAGTGCAACAATCAGGGACAATTTTGGGGTATCTCTCTAATGGAGAATACTGTCTGTATCCTATGATCATTGTTGGAAGGGTTGTGGGAAATCTGAGACACTATTACATTGTTGGTGAAGCTGTGAACTCATCCAAACTTTCTGGAGAGAAATTTGGAACTATGCCCAAAGGGCAAAAAAAAAAAATGTGCATAGCCTTTGATCCAGCAATTCCATTACTGTGTCTATACCCTGAAGAGATGATGGAAAAAGGGTAAAAACATCATTTGTACAAAAATGTTCATAGTAGCCCTGTTTGTGGTGGCAAAGAATTGGAAATCAAATAAATGTCCTTCAATTAGGGAATGGCTTAGCAAACTGTGGTATATGTATGTCATGGAACACTATTGTTCTATTAGAAACCAGGAAGGATGGGAATTCAGGGAAGCCTGGAGGTATTTGCATAAACATCAGTTCAGCATCAACTGAGATGAGCAGAATCAGAAAAACACTGTACCCCCTAACAGCAACATGGGGGAGATGATCAACCTTGATGGACTCGCTCATTCCATCAGTGCAACAATCAGGGACAATTTGGGGCTGTCTGCAATTGGAGAATACCATCTGTATCCAGAGAAACAACTGTGGAGTTTGAACAAAGACCAAGGACTATTGCCTTAAATTTAGGGGAAAAAACTGATATCTTATTGTCTGATTCTGCTATCTCTTATACTTTATGTTTCTTCCTTAAGGATATGATTTCTCTCTCATCAGCTCAATTTGGAACAATGTATACTATGGAAACAATGTAAAGACTGACAAATTGACTTCTGTGGGGGGTGGGGGGAGGGAAGTAAGATTAGGGGGAAAATTGTAAAACTCAAAATAAATAAAATCTTTATAAAAATACTATCTGTATCCAGAGAAAGAATTGTGGAGTTTGAGCAAAAACCAAAGACTATTACCTTTAATTTTAAAAAATCATTATCTTGTTATATAATTTTGCTTTCTCTTATTTTTTTTCCTTAAGGATATGATATCTCTCTCAATACATTCAACTTAGATCAATGTATAGTATGGAAACAATATAAAGACTCAAAGAGTTCTGTGTGGGGCGGGGAGTGAAATTAGGGGAAAATTATAAAATTCAAAAATAAATAGATAAATTAATAATAAAAAAATATTTTCCCATGAAACTTAGAGTGCAACCACCCACAAATATACAAAGCACCCAAGGAAAGAGAGCAATATTAGCAGCATATACATGTAAGGAATGTATGTGACCAAGGCAATTTAAAACTGGTAATACAGAGCCTGGAGTTCTTTCTGTCCTTGTGGAATGCTTAGGAAACTTTCTCTAGACTACATCATTTCTAATGGGTGGGTTGCTCATCTGAATTCCCAGACTCCTTTCTGTAACTCAATTTCAATTGACCAGGCTAGTTGTACTTTGAGTCCAGAGCCAGATTTCCACTTTCCCACCAGATTAGGAAACTACACTCAATAAAGTTCCTTCTCTCTTCAAGTAATTGCTTAGGTTTTTTGAGAGGGAGGAGGGTCTGTTTTTTAGGTTTTTTATTTAAATATGACTATTATGGAAATGTTTCGCATGACTTTACATTTATAACCTATATCAAATTGCTTGCTTTCTCAATGAGGGGGTAGGAGAAGGGAGGAAGGGAACTCAAAGTTTTAAAAACTAATAAATTGTTTTTACTTGTACCTGGGGGAAAATTAAAAATAAATAAATATTTTAAAAAATAATGATAATGACTTCCTCATGAGCAATAATTGTGTGCAAAATATGAGTATGGGATCACTAGTAAGGTGACATCAGGGAAAATGCACATAGACATGCACATTAACAGTAGGGCTCATAGAGCATCTCAAAAATGTTCTCCTCAAAAAAGTAGAAGCCCTATAATGAAAGAAATCTAACCAAGAGGGAGCAGCTAGGTAGTACAGTAAAAAGAGCACCAGCACTGGTGTCAGGAGGACCTCAGTTCAAATCCCACTTCAAATACTTGATACTTATCAACTGTGTGAGCCTGAGCAAGGCACTTACCTTTGTTTTCTCAAACAAAAAGAACGAAATTTAACCAGTAGGAAATGGACCACTAGGAGAGAATCTTTCACTAATCTAAGGTTTCTTGAGGAGCCTAACAAATATCCATCCATATATCACATGAGGCTTATCATTTAGAGAAAAGCCTTCCAATACAACTTCCCCTCTTAGATTTCACCTTCCTTTAGAGAAATGTAGCCTATCAGTTAGTTGGTCAGTAAATTGTCAATAAACATTTATTAAGTGTTCCTAGTATGTGCCAGGCACTATCCTAATTTGTCATTATCAGGACTTTTCCTTATTTTGTAGATTCAATTGCTAAAACCATAAGCAGGGTTACAGTTCTAGTATTTTCAGTATCTTACAAATTCTTAAGTTTCTCTTCTCTTAAGAATCTCTCAGTTCTTTATCTTTGCTCATTTTCAACATGTATTTATTTTTTCCAGTAAGGTATGATATAAAATGAGTCCTAGTGTACAGTAGATTTTTTTGTGAATTAAGTAGCATAAAACCAATATTAAAATTCATGTCACATTCAATTACATCTCTAGCATGTGTCCCCATTTGCTTTTCCATGTGTTGGTTCATCTCACAATACTAATTAGGTCACTTTAGATGCACCATAATTGACCATGTCACTTCTGCAGGTTTACATTTTCACACACAAAAACGGAAAATAAATTAATGACCAGCAATTTTGACAATTACGGTCAATTAAATTTGTCAACATAACATTTGACATAAATAATCTATATTCATAATTGAAGCCTGAACTTTAAAAATGAAGTTTAGTAATAGCTGTGAGGTTGTTTTGGGGGGGGAGGACATGATAACATGCACATATGCTGTTGCAAAATTATCCAGATTTTGCTACTCCTTTTTATCCCTTGTTAAATCTCATCAGTTGTCTTTAAGGTCACAGTCAACTGCTTATGAACTTTCATACAGATAATTTTAAAACTTTAATTGATAGTAAAAGTTAAAGAAAAATTTCTAAATGTTTTGAGATCAGGAACTTTTGCTGGATATTTCTATAGTAATTTCCATTTTTTAATTGGAGAGATTTTTTTATCAAAATGGGAAATTTTTCTCATTATCCATAAGAATATGAATGGAAACATTTACTAAGTATCTATTATATGCCAGGCTTTGGTTAAGTGCTTTATAAATATTTCATTTGATTTTTGCAACAATTCTGTGAGGTAGGTCCTATACTTATACTCATTTTACCATGTGGAAACTGAGACAGACAGAAGTTACGATCAGCCCAGAGTCACATAATTTATAAGTATCTGAATCTAGATTTGAACTTAGGTCATTCTGATTACAGATTCTGTACTCTACTACTGCACCATCAAGCATCTTCTGAATGGCAGGAAATATTAGAAGTTCACTCAGTTGATAGATCTGAATCCGTTCCAGAGAATGGAGAAAATAATACCTTCAAAAAAGAAAATTTCTAGTTTTTAACTCTTGTCTATGAATTACATTTTGCACTAAGACATGGACCATCAGTCAGATATATAGATGTATTATTTGAACATATTCTTCTTGTAAGTTTTTTACATTCCTTTGGACAGAGTATCCACATGTTAGGGTATGATTCCCCATATGGTAAGAGGGAGAGGAAGAAGGAAGGAAACAAAAGGAAGGAAGGAAGGAAGGAAGGAAGGAAGGAAGGAAGGAAGGAAGGAAGGAAGGAAGGAAGGAAGGAAGGAAGGAAGGGAGGGAGGGAGGGAGGGAGGGAGGGAGGGAGGGAGGAAGGAAGGAAGGAAGGAAGGAAGGAAGGAAGGAAGGAAGGAAGGAAGGAAGGAAGGAAGGAAGGAAGGAAGGAAGGAAGAGCATTCCCCAATTGGAACTGATTAGTAGAGTCTCCAGTGGGGCAGCTACTACTGTTCATATACTGTAGTTTATCCTTCATTCTCACAAATGACATCAGGAAGGTAATGTCTTGGCTTGCAAGTGAATTGGGTTTAAGTAAAATCATCAGATTTTACTCTCTCCTACAAAGCCCAGACAGAGGTCAGGATGACTGAGATGGTCTCAGATAAAATGGGACAACTTTGGCTTTCTTACTGATTGACCTATATCTCATTTGGTCATTGTTTGGGTTTTGATAGCTCAGAGTGAGTGTAAATAGTAATTTTTTCTGCTCTGGTCAGAAACCCTAAGGGGCTTCTCTCAGACTGATTTTTTTGGTTTCTTTAGCTTGTTTGATTATTTTTTGTTGGGGTTTTTTTTTTAAGTAGGCCATCTAGTTCATCTTTTGTTTCATTTCTTATCTAATCTTAAATCACTAAATCACTGAATGCCTCAGACAAACTAAGACTTAGGAAAGACCTCAGCTTAAAAAAGACCAAGGTCTCATCACTATATCTGGGGCTATCTCTGTTCTTGCCTCTGGATTCAGATGATTCTCAAAGAGAGGGTGAGGCTAATGATTTTTGCATAGCCCTGCCTCACTTAAATCGAATCCACTTGCAAGCCAAGACATCCCCCTCCTGATTTCTTGGAGAAGGAAGAACAAATAAAAACAACAATCTTGTAAGATATGTGCTACCAGTGTGATATATATTTAGATATTTAGGAGTGTGTGTGTGTGTCTGTGTGTGTGTCTGTGTGTGTGTCTGTGTGTGTGTCTGTGTGTGTGTGTGTGTGTGTGTGTGTGTGTGTGTAAACATGGGTTTATGGGGAGGAAGGCATAGATATCTCTGTAATCTTATCCACCCTTTCCAAGGGAAATTTTGGTACCTGCTTGAAGGAGTGCAGAAAATGGGACCAGGAAACTGGCTATTGCTTTCTCCTCTGAGGAGATAACAAACTAAAATTATATCTGCTCCCCCAGATAGTGTTGATCCAGGCCAACTTTCCTTTTCTTGTCACTCTTACTTAAAAGGGAAGGATACTTCAAGCTTATACCCTCTTGACTTGGTAACTTACTTAATACAAAAAAAAAACCATTACAAATAGTTAATAGTAAGTAAATTCATTTAAACAAGCACATAAAAAAACAGAAAAAGGGAGTTCTACAGATTAGAATACTTAAGAAAATACACAAGAGTAAAAGGGAGATATGTTCAACAAAAAAAAAAAATTCCCTCATCTCATCTATGTAGAAATTCCCTAAAGTCTTGAGGCAAGCTAGAAACTGGCAATATGTTGAGGTACCAGTTCCTGTTCTTGTCTGCTGCAGCTTCCCAAGATCTTATTTCACTCTTCACAGGTCTCCCCTCAAAGTGAATTTGAAACCACTTTTTTTCATGTTTTTCTGTTTTTATTATATATATCATTTCTTATGAAACAACTTGTGAAACCACACTCCAACACTGCTTTTCTCACCCTCTAATTGACTAAAACTGGTTACTGCATTTTTTCCAAGGGATCCGTGCCCACCGCGGTGATGATCGACACGGGGGCTCGCCTGAATTCAGTTTCCCCCTTCCCAAGTGTTAGCCCCGGCCTTGGCTCGGCCTTGGCTCGGCCTTGGCTCATCCTGGGCTCAGGGTCCTCTGCGCTCCGGGCTCTGCGCTCGCCTCCACCCTCAGCCTCCTCGCAGCTCCGGACCGCACTCCATCAGCAGCCAGCGCCACTTCTGACCTCAGGGGCCCACCTTCCCGCCTCAGCTTTTATCTGCTGCCTACTGTCCCTGGCCTTTTCTGCCATTAGCCGCCGTCTCAGCAAATTGAGAACTAATTGGCTAATTGGTTAATTTATGTCAGCCGACAAGCCTGAGGGCGAGGCGCCGATGGTTGGACTTGAACCCCAGCACTATAAAGTAGTCCCCAAGGGCACAGGGAGAGGTTAGAATCCTAAGGGAGGCACCGGGGAGCTTGAGACAGCGAGGCTGGAGGCTACGTTAGAAGAAGTCTTCGGGGTTGGCGTCGGGCGGCCCGCCCGCGAGGGGAGCCGTGCCATCCTCCTCCTTCTACCCCCTGCCACTCCCGGGTCCCCCCCCAAGGAGAAGGGGCACCAGACCCGCCACCCTCCTCCTCTGCCCCGCCTGCAGCAGACTCTGGGCCCCCGACCCAGTCACCTAAAGATTGGGGACCAGACCCACCCCACCCCCATCACCATCCTCCTCCTCCAGTCACCATCACGCCTTCACGACCTTGGGACCCTCGCCACACCGAGAGCCAGTGGAGCAGACCAAGGGATTTGGAAATCAGCAGGGGAAAGGACTGAGCACCGTGGGGGAAGGGACATTGTCCCTGTTGCCACTGAGCCATTTCCTTCTGTGTATTGATTAAAAGTACTTTTGATATTGAAAAGAAAAAGTACTTTCTAAGTGTGGGTAGCATTTGAGATGGATCTTGAAGAATGGGTGATAGATTGGAGACAAGAGGCAAGGACATTTTAGGGAGAGCAAAGACTTAAAGCTGGCATGTTACAAGTTGATTTAGAAAACAAAGTCCTCCAATTTGACAGAATAGAATGCATGAAAGGAGTAATGGGAAAAAAATGTCAAGCAAAGAGATTTGGAGTTTATTTAGTATATAAAGAGAAGCCATTAAAAGAATTAGTGAAGCTTAACATCAAGCATTTTTTGACTTCTATACATACTCTATTTTTTAAAAGATTTTATTTGAATTTTACAATTCCCGCCCCCCACCCTCCACAGAAGGCAGTTTGCCAGTTTGTTTCCATGGTATACACTGATCCAAATTGAGTGTGATGAGAGAGAAATCGTATCCTTAAGGAAGAAACATGTAGCATAAGAGATAGCAAGATCAGACAATAAGATATCAGGGTTTTTTTTCTAAATTAAAGGTAATCAATACTCCTTGGTCTTTGTTCAAATGCCACCGTTCTTTCTCTGGATACAGATGGTATTCTCCATTACAGAGAGACCCAAATTGTCCCTGATTGTTTCACTGATGGAATGAGTGATTCCATCAAAGTTGATCATCACCCCCATGTTGCTGTTAGGGTGTACAGTGTTTTTCTGGTTCTGCTCATCTCACTCAGCACCAGTTCATGCAAATCCCTCCAGGCTTTCCTGAATTCCCATCCACCCTGGTTTCTAATAGAACAATAGTGTTCCATGACGTACATATACCACAGTTTGCTAAGCCATTCCCCAATTGAAGGACATTTACTTGATTTCTAATTCTTTACCACCACAAACAAGGCTGCTATGAACATTTTTGCACAAGTGATGTTTTTACCCTTTTTCATCAACTCTTCAGGGTAGACCTAGTAGTGAGTGGTTTTGCTGGATCAAAGGGTATACACATTTTTGTTGCCCTTTGGGCATAGCTACAAATTGTTCTCCAGAAAGGTTGGATGAGTTCACGGCTCCACCAACAATGTAATAGTGTCCCAGATTTCCCACATCCTTCCAACAATGATCCTTATCCTTTCTGGTCATATTGGCCAGTCTGAGAGGTGTGAGGTGGTATGGTACATCAGAAAAGTTTTAATTTGCATTTCTCTAATAAGTAATGATTTAGAATATTTTTTCATATGATTATGGATTACTTTGATCTCCTCATCTGTAGGTTGCCTTTGCATATCCTTTGACCATTTGTCAATTAGGGAATGGTTTTTTTTAAAAAAAAGAAATTGACCCAGTTCTTTGTATTGTACACATACTTTAAAAGAACATTTGATTGACTCATTTCTTTTAAGATGACACATTTTTTTCAACCTTCTTAAATTTAAAAAAAAATCACTCCCTCCCCCTCCTCAGAGAATAGCAAAATCAAGCTTCTTGGCAATTTCCTCTTAAGTTATTTCTCTTATGGTATTTTGACTATACCTCTTCATGATGACAAATTCTTTTAAGGACGGACCACATCATCAGAATCCAATTTGATGGCCTTCCAAATTTTAAGTACTCTTTGGTTTATTTAAATAGTCACTTTCACAGGTGCATTGGAAACCTGCCCATGGGAAAGGAAGTGAAGCATTAAAAGTCATCAAAAAAAAAAAAACTCTTAGCTGCACATCTGTCACCATCTGTACCCTAGAAATGACAACCCACTTAAAGAAGAGGACAACCTGAAAATTGCTGCACTAGTCTAAACACTTATGAGATGAATTCTCAGGTAACTTTCTGACATCTACAGATGCTAGCTGATTGTCAATCGTTTGAGAGAGTTGCATCTCCATTTGATTTTTTTAAAGGTAAAATTAAGCATTTTTAATTCTGGCACAATCAGGGAGGTTGAAACACCTGTGGGGAAGCTGCAAGTAAAAAATAGGCACCCCACAAAATGATACACATTTTATGATATGACTTTATTTTAATAGTAGTCTTAAGTTATTTTAGATAATCAAACTCTTTTGCTGTTAGTATCACTACCACTAACATTTTTATGTCTCTTCAGTGTTTCCCTAGTCTTTTTTCTCACAACAACCCTGTTCTCATTTTATAGATGAGGAAACTGAAGCTCAGAGAGGTTGAAATTACTTCTCCACAGGACTAGCAAGTAAAGAGAGAATCTGACCTTATTTCTCTCCAGACTCCCAAGTTGAATAGTCTTTCTATTGATAGCTTTCCTTTTCTGGATGATATAGGGTTCCTTAAAGATAAAATACCAGACTCTAACAATGTATAGTGGAGAGGAAAAAAAGTTAAAACATTCTTTCCAATTTAGGGCTTATGAGATAATGTTTTCCATTTGAAATTACACTGTAAACCAGTAATCTCTACTTTTTCTACTTTTCTCATTTTGTCAGGTCATTAGACCTGACCAGAAAATCAGATAGAATAAATACATATATATGCATATATGTTTCATATATATATATATATTTATATTTATTTATATGTGTGTATTTCCTATATAAACAAATATATAAATATTAAATTCTACACAAATATGTTAAATTATTCAATAACTAAAAGAGTAACAATTTAAATCTTTACTTTTCTTGATCACTGAAATAAAACTCAAATCCATATTAAGAAACTTTACTTAAAACTGTTATGTGAAATGTATTAGCTAATTGTAGAAACAGGGAAATCAGAGTCTGTCATTGTCTCTTACATATCAATCCATGTATCCATGGAGTTAAAGCCTAGAGAACTAGTCCAGGCACCAAAAAATTTCCTTGTGAGAATTTTTATTATTAAATTGTCTTCATTCAATTCAAAACTATCTAAAGTAAAGCTTTCATTAGCAATCTTTGAATTAATAAATATATTGTGTTATAATAGACATTTTTGTCCTGCTATCATCCCATATCTCTTGTCCCCTCTCTAGCTAAACTCCCTAAAAATGCCATCTCATAGGCACTTGCATTTACTCTTTTCTCATTTTCTTAACTCTTTACAACTCAGCTATTGAGCTCATCACTCCACTGAAACTGCTTTCTCCAAAGTTACCAATGATCTCTTAAATGCTAAATTCAGTGGTCTTTTCTCAATTCTCAGTTTCTTCAACATCTCTGCAGTCTTTGATATTGTTGTTCAGCCCCTTCTTTCATCATAATCTCCTCTCTCTAGATTTTTGGGACATCACTCTCTTAGATTTCTTTCTATCTGTCTAATAGCATTTTCTCAGTTTCCTTTGCTGGATCCTCCTCCAGATTTCACCCTCTAACTGTAGTTATCCCTTAGTATTCTGTCCTGGGCCCTCTTCTCTTCTCTTCTGCCTCTACATTACTTCACTAATTAATCTTATCAGCTCCCTTGAATTTAATTACTATCTCTATGGTGATAATTCTCAGTTCTACATATACTGCCCTAATCTCTGCTGTCATCCAATCTCACATTTCTACCTGACCTTCAGACATCTCAAGCTGGATAGCAAGTAAACATCTTAAACTTAGCATGTCCAAAACAGAACTCATATCTTTCTCACTCAACCTTCTCCACCTTCTAACTCCCTTACTACCTCCATTCAGCCACTAAAGTGATTTTTTTCAAAGCTCAGCTCTAACCATATTACCCACTTCTCAAACTGCAGACCTTTTCTATTGCCTGCAGAATCAAATACAAAATACAAGAAAACACTATCTCTTGACTGGCCATTTTCTCTGGCTATTCCCCATGACTGGAATTCTTCCTCTCCTCTTCACTTACTGCCTTCTCTGGCTTCCATTAGTCTCATGTAAAATCTTATCTTCCTTAGGAAACCCTTCCCACTCATAATTCTAGTGTTAGAAAGAAGGAGAGAATTCATAATCAAATAAGGAGCAGAACTAATTAGAATGACAAAATAGACAATTTGGTCACATAAAATTTTGCATCAATACAATCATTGACATTTAATTAAGAAGACAAAATTTTGAATGGGGCAATAATATGTGCATCAAATATCACTAATAAAAGTGATACCCCAAGATGTTAGAAAAAGACCTGATGCCATCACTCTCTTAGTTCAAGTTTGAACCTTAGAATGAAATGAGGCCCTTTGAAGTCATTGAATGATTTGCAAATAAGCTTTGCTTTGTCCTAAAAAAGCAAATATATTCAACAAGGAATAGTATTTAGTATCTCTGCACATGCCCCACCCTACCTTCTCATTTCTTGTGAAACACATCTAGTTATCAGGGCAGAGTATGATGACTCAAATGGTCTTCAGGAATCCACCAAATTGGAGGGACTCCAGTTTTCTGCCCTTAGGTAACCTAAACTTAGACCAATAGAGACAAAGGCCAATTAAGTTTCAGAAACAGCTTTGTTGACTTTTTTGGGAAAAATTAATCACTATCATAGGAGGAAAGGAGTCAGCCTGATTCATGGGGGCAGGGGGAGGGAAGGGGAGGTAGCCTTATTGATGTGAGAAAATGCTAGTGTATAGCAATACTTCCATACCGGAATTACAAGGAATTAATGAACCATTAATGCACTATGTCATCCAAACACCATTTCCTTATAGGTAAGTGGTCAAAAGATATAAATAAATAATTTTCAAAAGTATTATCAACTATAAATTACTTTATGAAAACATTCTAAATCATTAATAATGGGCGGGTTCAAAATTGAAACATTTCTGAGATTTCTTTTCAAAGTCCACAAATTGATAAAGATGATAACAAAAAGTGAGGAAGGGAATCATCAGTTGGATGGACCATAGAAAAGCATAAAAAAATGATAGGCACACTTTGAATTGACCCAAATACTCTGGATACCAATTTGAAATAATTCAAGACTAGAGTCAAACTTCAGTCTTCCAAAATCTTAAGTTCAGTGCTCTACATCATTTGACTGCTTCTGTTCCAGTCATCTTAGTAACCTTTCTTTAACACTAGTACCAAAGAATATTAATTAGAGACTTGTTTTCCATTAAAAGGCTGATGTGCAAGATAAATTAAAAAAAACTTTATGAATTTTACTTAGACAATTTGATCCAAATAAATGAAATAACAATGGCATTTACCTTCCATAAGTCAATCTCAGAAGATCAGCTCTCTATCTATGCAATAATATTTTGAAAATGAGGATAAAGCCTAATCATTTTCTTTTAAGGATAATATAGTCAAGTATCCATTTCATGAAGTCATTCTTTCCATCACTCATGAGTCATGAATTCCATGTCTTGGGATTCTGCTCCATTGTTTCAGGATTGTGACAATACCAGAGGCAGTGTTCTCTGAGATTCAATAGGCTAGGGATTGAAGTGCCATAGGGCCATGGAACTGTCTCCAGGCTACCTCCCAAAAAATCACATTCAGTAATATGCTACAGTGATCAAGAGCTGGTTGCAAGGGGAAGAGCCAAGTTGGTGGAGGAAGGAAAGGTGGAAGGCAGAAAATCTCTGAAGCTCTTCCCAAATCAGTCTAAATGCCTTTAAATTATGACTCAATCCAAATTCTAGAGTGGTAGAACCCAAGAAAGACTGAGTGAAACAATTTTCTGCCCCAAGACAACTTGGAAGATTCGCAGGAAGGGTCTATTCCACCAGGATTGAAAAGGGCCATAGAGCAGCCCAGGTTGCAATGACTGCCAAAACAAACAGGCTCCAGCCTGTTGGGGGGTGGGAGGGGGTGCCTGGGCCCCTGACAGCACAGGCAGTTTCCAGACCACTCAGCCCAGGGATTGTCAAGGACAACTTGGAAGGTCAGTGGGAAAACTGACTGACCAGATTGAGTGTAGAGCCCATGCCAGCACAGGTCTCAGTGCAGCTCCAGCCCCAGGAACCCAAAGCAGGCCTGCTTCCAGAGTACTCAGCCCACAGACAGTTAAGGGGTCAAGGAAGACTGCAGAGGTCTCTCTACTATCTGTGGAGCAGTATTCTGTTGCTTTGCCCATTCTCAGATCCAGATCACAGTCTGGAGCCCCTATTGCCATAACAAAGCAGGGACCCACTTCACAGTTCCAGAGCAGAGGGGAGTGTTTGTGGTCATCCACAGACCAGAGCACACACACCAGGAGAGCAGTCTGAAAAAATCCTCAAATGCTTGGGAAAGTGCATCCTTCACCCTGGAAACTGAACCCCATCTTAACAAAGAGTTAAAATCAAGTCATCGGCTGGGAAAACGAGCAAACAACAGAAGAAAAGAAAATCTGACCATAGACAATTACTTTGGACCACAGAAGATGACAAAGTCAAAGTTTCTATATCCAAAGCCTCCAGGAAAAATGGGAATTGGTCTTAGGCTATGGATTTGAAAATCAAGCAAGAGAGTTAGAAGAAAAATTGGGAAGAGAAATGAGAGCAATGCAAAAAAAATCATGAAAATGTAGTCAGCAGTTTGGTGAAGGAGATACAAAAAATACTGAAGAAAATAACATCTTAAAAACTAGTTTAGGTTAATGAAAAAACAGTCCAAAAGGTCAATGAGAAGAATACCTTAAAAAGCAGAATTGACCAGACAGAAAAAGAGATTTAAAAAGCTCTCTGAAGAAAATAATTTCTTCAAATGTAGAATAGAGCTAAGGGAAGCTGATGACTGGGAAATCAAGAAACAATAAAACAAAACCAAAAGAAAAAAAATTAGAAGAAAATGTCAAATATCTCATTGGAAAAATAACTGACCTGGATTCGGAAGAAATAATTTAAAAATTATTGGACTATCTGAAAGTCATGATCAGGAAAAGAGTCCAGATTTCATTTTTTTTCAGTTTTTTTTTTTTACAAGGCAATGGGGTTAAGTGGCTTGCCCAAGGCCACATAGCTAGGTAATTATTAAGTGTTTGAGGCTGGATTTGAACTCAGGTACTCCTGACTCCAGGGTCAGTACTCTATCCACTGCGCCACCTAGCCACCCCACTGCACCACCCAGCCGCCCCACTGAACCACCTAGCTGCCCTAGACTTCATTTTAAAAGAAATTCTCCAGGAAAATTTCCCTGATATCCTAGAAGCAGAGGGTAAAATAGAAATTGAGGGAATCTACCAATTGCCTCCTGAGATACCAAAATAAAAATTCTTAGGAATATTACAGCCAAATTCCAGAACTTCCAAGTCAAGGAGAAAATATTACAAAAAAACAGAAAGGAAACAATTCAAATATCGAGAAGCTACAGTCAGGATTACATAGGAGTTAGTAGTGTCTACAATAAGGGCTCATTAGGGCTTGGAATATGACATTCCAGAAGGCAAAAAACCTTGTATTACAACTGAGAATCAACTACCCAGCAAAACTGACCATACTTTTTCAGGGGAAAAGATGGATATTCAATGAAATAGGGGACTTTCAAACTTTCCTATTGAAACTACCAGAACTGAACTGAGTTTAATCTTTAAGTATTGGACTCAGGTGAAGCATAGATGTATGGGAAGAGCAAATTGTGAGTGATTTAAAGATGTTAAACTGTGTGTATTCTTGCATGGGAAGAAGATATGCATAATTCATATGAACCTTCTCATTTATTAGAAGCATATATAGACAAGGCACAGGAGAGAGCTAAATATGATGGTATGATATATTATAAAGATGAAGTTAATGGAGCAAGAAATAAATGTACTAGGAGTAAGGAAAAGGAGAGGTATAATGAACTTTTGCAATGGGATGGAAAGGGGAAAAGTGAGGGGGAATGAGTGAACCTTGATTCTTGTCAGAAGCGGTTCAGAGAGGCAAAAACATATATGTATTCATTTGGGAATATAAATCTATCTTACCCTAGAGAAAAAAGGAGAGGGAAGGGATGGGAGAAGGGGGGGCAGGGGGAGGGCAGGGTGGGGTATAGGTGATAGAAAAGACGGAAGCTAGTGGAGAGGGCAGTCAGATACAACTCACTTTTGGGGGGGGGACAGGGTGAAAGGAAAAAGAGAACAGAATAAGTGGGGATGGGGAGGAATATGATTGAGGGTAATAAAGCTAGCAATAGCAACTGTGGAAAAAATATTGAAGCAACTTCTCTGGTGGGACTTAATAAAGAATTCACTCCATCTCAAAGACTGAGCTGATGGTATCTGAATACAGATTTTTTTCCCTCTCACTTTATTTTTCTTGAGCTTTCTCTATTTTTTTTAGGTTTTTGCAAGGCAATGGGGTTAAGTGGCTTGCCCAAATCCACACAGCTAGGTAATTATTAAGTGTCTGCAGCCAGATAGGAACTCAGGTACTCCTGACTCCAGGGCTGGTGCTCTATCCACTGCGCCACCTAGCCACCCCAAGGTTTCTCTATTTTTGTAGGATTATGTTTACTTTTGCAACAAGACTGTTGTAGTAACATGAAAAAATAAACAAATAAATTTAAAAAAAACTGATTGCAGACTAGAAAGGCAATGTGATTTAGTGTTCATTTTTGAAGAAGAAAAACAATTTACTCCACAAACTGAACTCACTTAGTGGAAAGTTCTCTCACTATGACAAATAGTACAAGCTTTTCTCACTTACCTTTAAATGACAAACTTCCAGTATTACAATTCCTTTCATAGTCCTGTCACATACAGTCCCCAGAGACTATGGGCTATGATCAGAGCTCCTAGTGACAGGGAAAGTGACTATGTGGAGTCTAATCCTTATAAAATCTCTAAAGCCTCATCAATTTAAATGGGAATTGTGAAAATAATTGATTTGTCACACCCTTACCTACTTTCTCTTCACAGACCATTGCCATACTCCACTGTACCTCAACCTCTATTGAAAGGTGTGAGATACTTGAAAAGTAGATGATGGTGCTACATCACTTGAAGCGGATTCAAGGATATCCCAGTGTTGACTTAAAAAAGAAGTACCAAAGATAGAGTAGTGGATAGAGCATCAACTTTGGAGTCAGAGGACCCTTGTTCAGATCTAACCTCAGTTGATACGACATCACTTCCTGATGCCATGGTCTTCTTCTACCAAGAAGGACAAAGTATAACCAGAATAATACTTTTTGTTGAATTTATATTATATGAGCTATCACTAGATGGAGCCATTTGCTAGTTCAAAAGTTCCTTTAAGGCTCAGGTTTGTTTGCTTGGAATGGTATATATCCTTTGTTTCTACAGACCATACTAAGATTTCCATGTTGACTATGGTTTTCTCATATTTTGAAAGACTGACATTCATTACAAATCAGCAATTATCCTGGATGTTGAAGGTGATATAAAGGTAAATAAGATAGACTCCTAGCACATACTGCAATATTTTTATGAGTCCATGATTCAACAATGTAGATATTCCCTCTATAGGGCAATGAATATGACTGATTGTCCAGAATCTCTGGTTAAGTGAGTCCTCAAAGAAGCTAGGAGAAGCTGTGAATCCAAATTTAAATATCCCATTGTACCTTCCCAACCTCCCCAAGTTGAAACAACTTGCTGTTGAAAACCATCAGAATCACTGGAAAGGATAAGGAATAATATGTAATATAAATTCAAGTTGTTGCAGCTGTAGACCAACTACAAAAGAAGAGTTAATAAGGAAAGCATATGAATGTTTCTTTAATTGTAGCCTATTGCTTTCTTCTAAATGTCTGCTTTGGACCCAGAATCAAGAGAAAGCAAAAGCTTGCTTTCATTTTTCCCATGGCAGAAAGAAAAGGTGAAGATGGTTCATCCAATTCACTGATCTTAGCTCTTCAGATATGCTCTTAGAGGTAATTAGAAGCTTTGTTGATTTCAAGTAATTCTTCACTCAGGAACTGAGCAATTTCCTAGGTGAGGCAAAGTAATCATCTTGAAGAAGGCAGTGTATGATTTCTATACAATTCAAGGTTTGCATAGCTAAATAGAGCATTTGTATAACTAAATAAATTTAAATTTTCTTTAAATCATGAAAAAGACAGTGTTTTGTTTTATCAGTGCCAGTTTGTCTTTTAAGAAGGCAAGTAAAATTACAGTTGAGGATCCATTAAAATATATTTTATTTTAGTTTTGAATGTGCCAAGAGTTGGATCATGTCTTAATAAAATACTATATGGGCATACACCATAAAAGTATGCTTATAACACAACTCAATTAGCCAGATGTTAGCTCTGTCCCACAAGGCAATATTAAAACACATTAAAGCCCTACCTGCTTAACTATCTTGAGGCAATATCAAAATTGTTCAATGCTATCTTATTACCTTCTAGCTATGTGGAATGGGTATATAATAATTTATGCCTTTACTCTGCTGCTGTCAGAGATTTAGGTTATGTGAATGAATTGAGTCATCTTTCTATTGATAGCAAAACAGGACCTCCTCAATTCAAAATTGGTCCATCCCTTAGATCCACCCCTTACAAAAGGAAAGCTCTCATCTTTGACATAGAACTTATAATTAAGGAGATTATTGACATGTCTCAGAGGGAGTCGATGGAGAGGCAGAGAAAGTTTGCAACTCAAAGTTTTTTTTTAATAGAATGTTTAAAATTGGTTTGATGTAATTAAGAAAAAATTTAAAAATTGTTCATCTTTCATTTTCAAAAGAGTACCAATGACATCAGGAGGATGAAGTCTTAACTTGTAAATGATTTGGGTTTAAGTGAGACAGAGCTTTGAAAAGTCATCAGTCTCTCTCTCTCTCTCTCTCTCTCTCTCTCTCTCTCCCCTCCAGAGTCATCAAAGTCTAGTGGCAAAAGTCAAAACAACAGGCAATGACCTGGGATAAAGTAGATGACTTTGACCTTTCTAAATTAAGGTCTTTCCCAGACCTCTGATCCCTCTAACCATAGTGTGTTCTAAGGAACAAGAAAGTAGGTAATTACATGTGACCTAATGATATTGGAAGTGCTAGGAAAAGAAAAGAATGATGCATAAATCTTCCATCAACCCTTAATCTCTCTTTCTCCCTTACTCTTAACTCCTCTGACAACTGGAGGTCTAAAAGACAATGATCTTTAGTTCTCTCTCTCTCTCTTTTTTTCTCTCGTGTGTGTGTGTGTGTGTGTGTGTGTGTGTCTGTCTGTCTGTCTGTCTCTATCTCATCTGTCTGTCTATCCAGGGACAATTTTATGGTATCTGTGATGGAGAATACCATCTGTATCCAGAGAAAGAACTGTGGAGTTTAAACAAAGACCAAAACAATTATTACTTTCCATTTAAAAAATAATTTTTCTATCTCTAATATTTTATTTCTTCCTCAAGGATGTTTTTCCTTTCAACACATTCATTTTTGACCAATGTATATCATGGAAACAATGTAAAGAATATCAGATTGCCTTCTGTTGGGGGGAGGGAGGAGGACAGGGAGGGTGGGGAAAAATTATAAAATTCAAAAACCTTACAAAAAATGATTGGTAGAAGCTATTATTGCATTTAATTGGAAAACAAATAAAATATGTAATTTTTATATCTATATAATTTTTTAAAAAGACTAATGCTCAATAATTTTCTCTCCTCTTTTGAGAAACTATCTTTTCAATAAGATTATCAGACATTATCCTCTTCTTAAAGATACCAAAACTGCTCTCATAGTGTTAACAAATTTGAAAGACAATGTTGTTAGTGATGAATTTTAATGCATTTTTATAGATCTCATTTTTATATCACCCACAATTCTCCATATATTTCCCTCTCCTCAAAGAGAGCAATGCTTTAAAATCAAGAAGAAAAAAAGAATAGTAAAAATTAACCAACACACTGAAAAAATCTGACATTATGCAGTATTCCATACTAATAGTTCACTTCTACAAAGAAAGTACGTGCCTATCCATATCTCTTCGAAGCCAAATTTGGTCATAATAATTTCACAGCATTCAGTTTCCATTTTATTATTGATGATGTTCTTTCTATTTTCATTGTCAAGGTCTTTGTATATATTGTTTTCCTGGTTCTGCTTACTTCGCTTTGCATTAATTCATTTTCCCCTGCTTCTCTACATATTCTAATATTCATTTTTTCTTAAAGCAGTAACATTCACCTACCACTTATACACTCAAATTATACTTATACACTCAATTATACACTCAAAACCACAAATTTTAAGCTTCTATAATAGCTCAAACTTCAATCCTCTGTTAAATATCTACTTTGTTTTCATTCTTTGCTACTACAAAAAAAAATTTAGCCTCTCTATTTCAGCATACTATTGCCAATTATTATTGATCTCCTTGAGGTATATGCCTAGAAGTAGAATCTCTAAGCCAAAAGACATGTAGAATTTCATTCATTTTCTCAGCTTAATCATAACCAAATCCTAGAGAAATACACATGCAGTAATTCCCAGAAGAAATCTTTATTTGATAAAAATTACAAGAAAAACTAGAAGGCAATTGAAAAAATATATTTAGGGCAATATCATATGCCATACTTTACAATAAATTCAAGATCAATTCATAAATTGAATATTAAAGATACTTTTTTTAAGTTTTTGCAAGGCAATGGTGTTAAGTGGCTTGCCCAAGGCCACACAGTTAGGTAATTATTAAGTGTCTGACACGGGATTTGAACCCAGGTACTCCTGACTCCAGGGCTGGTGCTTTAACCACTACACCACCTAGCCACCCCTAAAGCTACTTTAAAAAGAGAAAAGAATAAAATTAGGTACTTTTCACAGACAAAGCTGGGGATTGTTGTGGGGGGAAGGTGAGGGGGAGGGAGATTTCTCAACTTAAAAAAAGAGTCACAAAAGTTAAACTAGTTAACCCCACTTACTTGAAATTGAAAGGCATAAACAAAAAAAATGTTGAGGATGAAGATTATTCTACTCTGAAAGAGACAACCTTTATAAATTCAAAGAGATGGGAGATGGAATGTTTTTATGTTTATTTTTTAACTATATCCATGTGAGGATATATGAGGGGTAATACTGTTCAATTTGTTTGGAAAGAAAGATTAAAATCAGACTGAAAAGGACCAGAAAGAAGAGTTCACTTCTCTCCAAGAAAAGAGGGAGCCATGGGAATAACACGGAAAATTTGTGTTTTACCATTAGTTTAGTAACCAAGTAAACAATGGCTTAGAGAGAGAAGAGTTCAGAGTCAGGGAAACCAATTAGGAAGACTGAAATAGTTCAAGCACAAAGTAAAATAGGGCCTGAATTAGGTTAGTGGCTGTGGGAGAGAAGAGCTATGTAAAAGAAAAATTGTCAAAATATAAATAACAGAACTTGATCATTAATATAATTTGAGTTACTTTCAAAATTTTTAAACTGAAATAAACATCTAATTTAGTCTTATTATGAAGTTAATGACTATAGGGAATGAAAGAGAATGAAGAGTTAAGGACAGCTCCAAGTTTTCAAATTGCTTAATTGAAAAGATTGAAAAGATTGAAAAAATGGAGAAATTAGGGAGAAGAATGAGTGTTGGGGGGGGGGGGAAGATAAGGAGTTCCATTTTGGACATACTGTCTTTGATGTGCTACCCAAGAGAGATATCTAGTAGTCAATTGTTGTTATATAATTAGATCTCATCTCAAGAGATATGCAAATATGGGAGTCATTGATGCAAAGAAATTGTATCTGAACCCATAGGAATTGATAAATCACCAAGAAATCACAGAGAGAGAGAGAGAAGAAGAAGAAGAAGAAGAAGAAGAAGAAGAAGAAGAAGGAGAAGAAGAAGAGGAAGAAGAAGAAAAAGAAAAGAAGGGGAAGGAGAAGAAGAAGAAGAAGAAAACTCAATAAAAATCCCCAAGGGCAAGGTATAGATGAGGATACAAGAAAGGATACCAAGAACAGTCATTCAAATTGAAGTAGAAACAGATAATGTCAAAAAAGTGTAGAATATACTAGGAGGAGTAAATTGTCAACAGCATCAAAGCTTATAGAGAAATCAAGAAGGATAAAAATTAAGAAGAGATCATTGGATTAAACAATTGGAAGCTCACTGGTAATGTTAGAGAAAGCAGTTTTAGTCATTGTCAGAAATCAGATTTAAAGGATTTGAGAATTTTGTTGAGGAAATGGAAGCAATAAGTACAGAAAAAAAGGTGTTATGCTTCAATGACACTTTGCCAATGTTCTTTATATCAAACTGTATAGACCAAACTATCATTTGGCCTATACAATAATCCATCACAAGAGGAAAAACAAAAGACAGAGTTCAATTATTTTTTTCTAATTATGAGTTATCAACTTTGTTCATTAAATTTCTGTCAAAAATTATACACTCAAAACCACAAATCTTAAACTTCTATATTAGCTCAAACTTCAGAAATGGCAAGTAGGAAAAACCATCCCATACAAAAATGAATGTCCTTTAAAACTGTAAAACACAACATATTCATGAAGATAAAGTAACTAAGAATCTGTCAATACCTATGCACAAAATATTACTTTAGAATATAGCTAAAGAAAAATTGCCACAGATTCAATTTTTTTTTTTGCAAGGCAAGGGGATGAAGTGGATTGCCCAAGGCCACACAGCTAGATAACTATTAAGTGTCTGAGGCTGGATTTGAACTCAGTTATTCCTGACTCTAGGACCAGTGCTCTATCCACTGTGCCACCTAGCTGCCCCCTACAGATTCAATTTCAACTCATTTTATTTCAACTCAAAGGCAGCATAGTGCATTTGAAAGAGTACTGAATTTGGAGTCAGGATATGGATTTAAATTATGACAACGTCACTTAATACCTATATGAGCTTAAGTTACTTAACCTCTTTGAGCCTAAGTTCCCCTCACTGTAAAATGAAGAAGTTGAACTAAATTATCTCTTCCCTTTCATCTCTAAATTGATTATCTCTACAAATAGAGATAAAAATGTTCAAAATAATAGTGAAATTTTCAAAAAAAAAAACTGACCAATACGCCTATGGACTAAAAAGGTTTACATGGGCTTTTTAAGAATGAATTTTCTGCTCCCATATTCAAAATCTAAGTTCTTAAATACATCCTTTTGATCTGATAAGGAAGAATTGTTCCTATACTGGATCAGACATTAAGGTTTAAATTCTGTTCTTATCTTTAATATCTTGTCTTGAAACTTTAAAAAAGGTTTTTTCATTCCTTCAGTCATTTATTCATTAAGCCAAGTGACCAGAAAAAAAAACTTGTTAGTTCCTAAATGGGTGTATAAATAAAAGTTTGCTGATGAGAGAGATTATAGAGATTGATGGTGAGAATCTACCATTTACAAGTAATTGATCAAATCAAATACCATTCAGAACAATGGATATTCACTTATTGTATGAAGTAGAGAGGAGATGATGGGACAACAGAACTGTTGTGTTGGATAATTTTGAGTAAAGAGCCAAGGATGACACTGGAATTGTGAGCCTATATGACTGGATGGTGATTTCTTGACTTTAATAGGGAGGGAGTTAATAGAAGGGAGAGCTTGAAAAGTCAGAGAAAGAATGCTGAATTTGGTATATTGAGTTTGAGTTATCTCTAGGATATTTGATTTAAAAGTAGAGATCAAGAGAGATTGGAGCAGAATAAATAATCACACAGATGATAATTTAACCATGGAAGCTAATGAGATTATCACATCAACAAACATATTATTAAGTGCTTAAGAAAAGCTGGGCATGTACTACCATTCCCTATTGTCAAGGAATGTACATTCTAATGAGAAAGTCAACATGCAAACAACTATGTACAAGTAAGATATATAAGCAGATGAAAGGTAATCTAAAAGGGCAGATACTAGGACCTAAGTGGGAGGACTAAGTGGGAGGACTTCCTGTAGAAGGTGTGATTTGAGCTAAGTCTTTAAGGAAGACAGGAAACTGAAAGGGCAGAGCATTTCAGACATGATCTGGTACAAAAGCTTGGAGATGGAAGACAGAGTGTCTTATCACATTAGTAAGCCAATGAAGGTAGATTTTAGAGTACATAAAGAAGAATCAAGTATAAGACAACTGCTAAAGTAGGAAGGGGCCAGGTTGTGAGGGACTTTACATGCTAGACAAAGCATTTTACATTTGATCCTGAATGTATAAGGAGCCACAGTAGTTTATTAACTATGACATGGTTAGACTTGTACTTTACAAAGATCATTTTGGTAGTTGAGTAGAGGAGAGTGGTAAAAAAATGAGGCAGAGAAAACAACCAGATGGCTGTTACCATAACCCATGTGGAAACCTGTACCAGGGTAGTAGCACTTTAAGAGGAGAAAAGAGGATGTATATGAATGAGTGAAGGTAGAAGTAACAGATTGTAGCAATGTTGTATTGTGATTTTAATGAGGTTCAGATTCGTTCCTGTAAATGATGCTCTCACACAGTTGAAAATGAAAGTATTTTAATAATGCAAGGAATAGATTGCTTACAATAATATTCTATATAGCAAATAATATATGTATATATATATATGAGAAAGGATTATTAATACTATAACAAAAGTAGAAGAGAAAGATAAAGAAAACCACCAATTCGGGGGAGCACCAACTCTTAATTGGTTTGGCTGGATAATTCTGGTTCAACAGCCACAAATCCAGAATGGGAGAGTCAAAGGCAGAATGTCTTCTCCATGGGTGGGATTCCCTTTCTTCTTCTCCTTCTCCTTCTTCTTCTTCATATTCATTTTCATCTTCATATTCTTCATAATGAATGATTGGAGTCTCAGGATATTTATTAGGGGAGAACAAAGGTTTGTTGCCAAATTCAATTGGAAAGGATCCCAGAGTTCTTATCATGAATGTAGGAAGTCAGTAAGTGTTATGATGTTAGGAAGATGTCATATGGGGCTGCAAGACACAACATAATTAAGGTCAGTACTGTGAGAATAGCCAGTTCTTTTCAGTAGTGTTTGTGTTCCAAGGAATGGCTAGTTCCTGGGACTCTAAGAACGCGATCAAATCACATAGGACATGTTCCAGGGGGGGAAGGACACGTTCTCATGCAGGCTCGAGTGAACTTACTCATATAAGAATTTCATTTTCTTATACAAATGTATTGGAGATTATTTAAAGGGAGAGGAGGTGGTGTCAGGATGATCCTTTAGAGGACACCCACAATTAGTGGGCATATCCTACTGGAGGAAGATCCAGCAAAGGAGACTAAAAAGGAATCATTAGATAAGTTGGAGAAGCAGGAAAGAGGAGCGTCACAAAAACCTTGAGAGGAAAGAATATTTGAGAAAAGAAAATTATGGAAAAGAAAGTGATAAATAATATCAGATGTGGCAGAGTGGAAGAGGGAGAGATTGGAAATAGCATTGGGACTGATGACCTCAGGAGACCAATATCTAGACTTGCAAATGAACTGGATTAAATTGAGATAGGGTTGAGCCTCACTCTACTCCAGAGTCATCTGAGTCCAATGGCAAGACATAGGTCAGTATGACTGGAGATAGACTCAGATGCAGTGAGAACTGTTGGTCTTTTTAAAAACTAAGGTCTTTCATAGGGGCCAGCTAGGTGGTGCAGTGGATAGAGCACCAGTCCTGGAGTCAGGAGTACCTGAGTACAAATATGGCCTCAGACACCTAATCATTACCTAGCTGTGTGGCCTTGGGCAAGCCACTTAACCCCATTGCCTTGCAAAAATATAAAAATTTAAAAAAACCTAAGGTCTTTCCCTGGTCTCAGTTTGTCTGAAGCAATATCTATCTATTCAGTAATTTAAGAGTAGGTAAGAAATGAAGCAAAAAAGAGACTAGTGTTCCTACTCAATTTTTTTTTTAAATCAATCTGGGAGGGGAAGAACCTCAGAGTTTCAGGCCAGAAAAGAAATAATTGCTATTTACACCCGCTCAGAATCATTAAAACCCAAACAATAACCAAATGAAGTTTGGACCAAGACCTATTATTAACTAATCAATGATAACTAGAGTGATTTGGGTTTAAGGCATAGTCAAGTAGCTCCAAAATTTGAATCTGTTGCTAGAATGGACAACCAAGGATGCCATGTTATTAGGAAGAGATCAGAAGAATGTGAAATGAAAAGGTTTAAGATAAAAGGAATTTTGTTAACTATGTTACTGGTTATTCTAGAATACAGTGGAAGGGATGGGAAATTCTAGAGTGGATGTAGAGTGGAAAGTGAAAGCAGCTAGAGTTTCAGAATCCCTGGGATAGAAAGAGTATATGGGGAGTGGGAATATTCTAACCATTAAAGAATGAATGTAGGCAGGCCTAACAGTGGTTAGAGGAGAGGAAAATGAGTAGACTATTCATGGTTATTCCCCCAGATCCATCTTCCATCTATGAATTCCATGAAGCCTGACAAGCAAGAACAGTTGAACAGCCTGAAGAAGTTCAGATAGGAGGCAGGAGTTGTGGATATGAATGGAGAAAGGCTTCCTGAGCCCTGGAGAAGGCCCTAGGGAGAAGAAAAAGAACAGAGGGTCTTCATGTTAGAATTAAAGAAAGGGCTTCCTAGGTAATTCTCAAGAGTAAAGAGATCACAGGCAGATTGGATCTGAGGTGAGAAGTTCTCAAAGGTGAATTGACTTTGGATTCCAAATTAAATATATTCCACACTATAGCTAAAGAAAAAATAGTTTTTAAAAAAAAAATGTAGCACCTTTACTCTCTAAAATAGGGATCCTCAACCTTGTCATAAGGGGCATATGTCTTCAGACTGATAGTAAAGTAACTGAGTGAGGAGGAAGAAGAAAGAAAAGATCTTTAATCCCAATAAGCCACATGGGGTGGGGGTGAGGGAGAATTTTGTACAGGGTGGAAAAGGAAGACAAAGTTGGTGGTTTACAAATGATTACTATATAAATGAAGACAGGTATACAACTGCCAGTTAGGAGGGGGTTAAGATATGATTTTTGAATCTATTTAAGCAGAGCTTAGCCCTGAAGAAGAGATAAGAAAATGCATCCCCCACTCCATTCTTTGCAGAAGTGGTTTACTATGGGTGTTGAACATTGTATATACATACTGTAAGACAGTTAATATGTTTGTTAAACTGTTTTCTTTCTCCCTTTCTATTTTATTCTATTATAAGAGATAATTCAATAATTTGGAGGAGGCAGAAAAGGGAGAATATATTCAAAAATGCTATTGAATGCTATTATTAAATGTTATTAAAAGCAAAATATACCAATATTTTTTAAATCTACTTATCAATTTTCACTGACCTACTAAAAGGGTCAATAGCATTAACTTTTTTGCAACAAAAATTTACAATTTTCTTGCCAACTTTCTTTTCATCCACCTACCTAAGTCATACAGTTCTCATGAATTTGTATTTTAATCAAAGTCCACACAGAGAGCTTTTAACTTAATCAGAGGCACATATATTTACATGAATTTGTTTGAAACAATAATGTCTTTTTTGTTAGCTTTCTTCACTACTGCTTCAAGTTGATTATTTTAATGCAAAATATATCTTTAGTTCTTAGCATACATCAAACAAACTGAGGAAAAAAGAGCAGAACTCATTAAAATACCATGCTTAAAACATTTTATATATCTACTTTACAGTAATGTATAGGAGATGGTTTGAAATTGAAGAAAAGGCATTGACAGGAAAAACAACACTAAAAACATCCCCATGCTCTTCTCAATCAAAAATAAATAAAATAGGTTACTTTTAGGTCCAGCTAATATAGGAATTTGCTTTCATCTTTCTGCTTTGGGAACAATGACTTTTTTCCCCCCAAATTCACTGTGGCATGCCAATTTCTACTGTGTTTTATTTCTTTATTTGTTCAACAGCATCAGAAAATGCTACATCATTCTATTGGTCTTTTTACAAGACACTATATCCATTTGAGGAAACTATTGAGTAAACTCTTTGAAAAATATCAATTTGTATTTGAAGAAAAGAAGAAAAACTGACCGGGAGTCTGTTGGAAATAATTGTTAGTTTCTTCCTTTTGAATAAAATGTAATCTCATCATCACCTGGGACTTGTTTATGTGTTTGCCTTGCTACTCTACTACCAGATGTCCTCCAGTCTTCCATGACTTTCCCTTTCTATGTGTCCCTTAGCCATTATCCCTATTTGGAAGAGTAAATAAATGTTACCCAATACTTACTCGACTTTTCATAATAAAGTCATAGCTTCTTTTCTGTCTTTGAAAAAGAAATTTGTAAACCTTTGAGGTTCTGATTTAAAAAATCCTGAAAAGCCTTAAACACCACCAAATAGGTTTGAAGGATTTTAGGATAACCTGGCAAAAAGGAAGCTAAAAAAACTGAGAATTAGTCTTTTTCAAAACATTCCTCTTTCTGGTGTCATTTTATCAAAGTGGGCTTGTTTTTTACCAGTCCTCAATTTCCAGAGGTATTTAATAAGGGACCAAGCAACCTTTTAACCTTCTTTGCTCTAAAAGAGAGACCCTATTACCCCAAATGACAGGCATTATACAGGATCCTCTGAAAACCAAAGCTCAAAACTTGACAACATGATTCTGCTTCTTCTGCTTCAAGCAAAGGACACCAACCTTAGAAACAGAAAGTTGACATCTTGTCAATGCTATTGTCTCTTACCATTGGTACCTCAGGATAAATTCAAATAATTCCATGAAAACTGTATTAATCCTATGCTTTCACAATAATTGTTAATAAAACTCTTCATTACCTCCAAGATGAAATATAAAATTCTGCTTGACTTTTAGAGCCTTTCAAAAACTGGCCTCTTCCTACCTATCCAGTCTTATATTTTATTTCTCACATTCATTTACTTTACTATTCCTTCATGTACTTTACAGTTCAGCTATACTGGACTATTTATGTTCCTTGAACATGAGATTTTATTTTCTATTTCTATGCCACTGCACGAGCTATCTGGCATACCTGGAATTCTCTGTCATCTCATTTCTCTTAGGTTTCCAGTTTCCTTCAAGACTCAAATCTCATCTTTAAAAGGAAATCTTAATTAGTTCCATTCAGCTGCTAGGACCTTATCATCATCTGCTCTGTATACATTTAGGATGTGCCCAGCTATTCACAAGCTATCTTCCAATTAAAAGGTAAGCTTTTTGGCAGCAGGGACTGTTTTTCCCTTGTTTTGCATTCCTAGTACTAAACACAATGCCTGGGACAAAAGAAATACTTAATAAATGCTTTTTTGACTTACTGATTGAACTACCAAACTACTGTTACTTGGTAAATATCTATTTTTTAATTTGATTTTAATTTTGAGGTGAATAGCATGACAATTTCACCTAAATTAGTCTTTAAACTCAACATGACTTCTCACCTTTACCAAATAATTTCCCTTTGAATTCTCATTTTTTCTTTTGTTACACATGCATGCTAATTGTCATGACAATAATGGCAAGTTAATTACATTGTACTTCAATCAAGATGTTTTTTAACAAATTTTGTTCCATTAGGACTCTTGTTAAAAGCAGATATTTGTTTTCTTGAAGGTGATGACCATAAAAGCAACATTATTATTCTGATAATTCTACAGGAGCCACATAAATATGACAAATCACTTTGAACTTGAATTTTAAAATCTTAAGCTTTCTATTTAAATATTGTTTTTAAAAGTTATGTTCTGGCTGAGAAACCAGTTCTAAAAAACTCTCAATAAAGCATTTTTGGAACTGATCCTACTGTTACAGTTATTGCTAAAGTAATTAACCTAGAAGAGCTTAATTTGTGGAACTGATGACCCAGTATCCCAAACTCTGCTTTTGTGGACCAGGTTCAATTTCAGAAGGTCTTTCTTTTTTTCATTTCTTTTAATCATTTAGATATTATGGGATATCTTCCTTATCTTTAGGGTCCAGGGTCTTGGCTACCTTCCAAACATCCCTAAGCCAGTAGTAAAAGAAGGTATGGTACCACTTAACAAATAAAGGAAAAGTGAATGGAATTCATATATAACACAAGTTGATTCATTTATATGTCAACCATATGATTTGCAGTTTCTCTTAACTTATCGGGAGAAGAAACAGACAATCTTAGAAAAAAATGACAAAAATGAAAAATGAACATTTTTCCCCTACTCAAATTTTTCCTAGAAATATCAGAATCTAGCTAGAATGCAACTAATTCAAAGGACTCCATAGATTGGGTAAAATGGTTTCCTACTCCCTGTAGACACTCAAACTAATGATTTACTTCAGGCTCTAGAAAATATAGAATACAACTATAAGTCATGAGGTTGTCTATGAATAATCAATACAATTCTCTTCCCCTTTGGATCATATCACCTTATCCCAAAGATCAAATCAAGATTAAATGAAATAGGGGTGGCTAGGTAGTGCAGTGGATAGAGCACCAGCCCTGGAGTCAGGAGTATCTGAGTTTAAATGTGACCTCAGACACTTAATAATTACCTAGCTGTGTGGCCTTGGGCAAGCCACTTAACTCCGTTTGCCTTGCAAAAAAAAAAAGAGTTAATGAAATAATTATCTCTGCACGACACTATATGGCAGCCTTGTGATGCAGAGGATAGAGCCCTGGGTTTGGAATCAGGAAGATTCATCTTCAAGAGTATGGGTTCAAATCTGACCTCAGACACTTACTAGCAAGTCACCCTTTTTTGCTTGTTTCCTTATGTGTAAAAATGAACAGGAGAATGAAATTGTAAACCACACCAGTATGTTTACCAAGAAAACCCCAAAATGGGGTCATAAAAAAGCTGGATTCTACTAAACAACAAAAACACTATTTAAATGTTGGGCATTATTATTAATATAGTGCCAGAATCATAGCATCACTCCATGATTTGGACACCCTCTTGGAAGAGAAAAACACTTGGTGTGAGAGATACAATCTCTTAACAGTTTGGTGAGTCCTACAATCACACCAGAAATTCATGTGTTTTCAACCAATAACATGCTGGAACCAACATGAAAATCAGCTCCCCAGAGTGTGATTGTTAAATTTTCAGTTCCTTAGATATTTGCAGGATATCTTCCTTATCTATAGAATCCAGGAACTTGGCTACCTCCCAAACATCCCTGAGCCAATAGTAAAGGAATGCTTCATACCACTTAAAAAATAGAGGAAAATTGGATGGGATCCATAAGTACCTTAAGCTAATTCATATATATGCCAACCATATATGATTTGTAGTCTCTCTTAACTTTATGATCAGGAAGAGAAGAAAAACATGATCTTAGAGAAAGAAGGATGACAAAAACATTACTTTTTCCTCATCTACTGGTGATTGTTCCTCTAAATATGTAAGCACCTTGAGAATAGGTAGCACTTTACTCATTGAATTTGTATTTCAGGAACTAGCACAATATTTGTACAGGCAGCTTATTTATTGATTGATTGACTGACTGAAGAACAGAATCATATTATTTGAGGTTTTTTATTTAAATTTTACAATTTTTTCCCCCAACCTTTCTTCCCTCCTCCCACCCCCCACAAAAAGCAGTCTGATAGTCTTTAAATGTTTCCATGCTATACATTGATCAAAATTGAATGTCTTGAAAGAAAAATCATATCCTTAAAGAAAAGATAAAACATAAGCAATAGCAAAATTACATAATACATAAGATGACTTTTTTTTTAAATTGAAGGTCTTTGGTCTTTGTTTAAATTCTACATTTCTTTCTCTGAATACAAATGGCATTCTCTGTTTCAGATACCCTAAAATTGTCCCTGATTATTGCACTGATGAAATGAGCAAGTTGATCATAAACCCCATGTTGCTGTTATGGTATACAATGTTCTTCTGGTTCTGCTCATCTTGCTCAGCAGTTCATGCAAGTCTTTCCAGGCTTCTCTGAATTCCCATCACTACTGGTTTCTAATAGAACAATAGTACTCCATAACATACATATACCACAATTTGTTCAGTCATTTTCCAATTGATGGATATTCCCTCAATTCCCCATTCTTTGTCACCACAAACAGAGCTGCTATGAATATTTTCGTACAAGTCATGTTTTTACCCTTTTTCATGATCTCTTCAGGAAATAGATCCAGCAGTGGCAGTGCTGGATGAAAGGTTTTGCACATTTTTATTGCCCTTTGGGCATAAGAATCACATTATTTGAAAGAAGGAACTTCAGAAGCTGTATATCCACCCACTCAGAAAAGTAATACCCCATTATTGAATAGCTGAGTAAAAGAGGTCAGTCCATCAATAAACTGATATAAAGACATTGTGCTACAGACTGGAGATATAAAATGAGGCAAAATTCAGCCCCTGACCTCAAAGAGTTCACAAACTAATTGGGGAAACAAGTAAATATGTAAAACAAACTATACATGTATATATAGGATAAATAAGAAATAATTATGAGAAGTAAGCACTAGAATTAAGAGAGGTTGGAAAAAACTTATAGAAGATGGGATTTTAGTTGGTGCTTAAAAGAAGATAGGAAAGATGAAGAGAGAGAGTATTCCATGCATGAGAGACAACCAGAGAATGTGTAGTGTCTGGTTTATAGAATAACAAAGAGTTATTGGCAGAGAATAAGTTGTAAAAAGACTGGAAAGGTAGTATGGGGCTAGATAAAGAGAATTTTTATATTTGATCCTGGAGGTAATATGAAGCCAGTAGAGTTTATTGAATAGGAAAGATGACATGGTCAAACCTATACTGAGGGAAAGGCCCTTTGAAGCTGAATGGAAGATGGATTAGAGTGGGGAGAGATTTGAGACAGACAGACCCACTACCATTGGAACAGTCCAGACATGAAGTGATAAAGGTCATCATTAGGGTGGCAGAAGTATCAGAGGAGAAAAGGAGATGTATTGATGAACTGTTACAAGGGTAAAATTGACAGACCTTGGAAAAAATGGTTATGGAGAATGAGAGATAGTGAGGAATCCAGGATGACTTCTACATTGTAAGCTTGAAAGACTTGGGGGATGATGATGCCTTTCATAGTAATAGAGAAAATGGGGCAAGCTAGAGAGAGAGAGAGAGAGAGAGAGAGAGGAGAAAAGGGAAGATTGGGGGGAAATGAGTTCTGTTTTGAATGTATAGAGTTTATCTAGTAGACATCCAGTTTGAGATGTCTGAAAGGCAATTGGAGATATGAGATTAGAGATCAACAGAGAGATTAGCACAGGATAAGTAGATTTGAGAATCATAAGAGAAATGCAGTAACTAAATCCATGGGAACTGATGAGATTACCAAGTGAAGTAGTATAAAGGGAGAGAAAAAGACCCAGGAGGACACCTACAGTTAGAGGCATTATCTGGATTAGGATCCAGCAAAGGAAACAAAGAAGTGCTCACATAAGTAGGTGGAAAACTAGGAGAAAGTGGTGTACCAAAAACCTAGAAAGAGACATTTCAAAGAAGAGTTTCAAAGTGCTCAATAGTGTCAAAGGCTGCAGAGAATGAGAAATGAAAAAAGGTCTTTGGATTTGGCAACCTACATTGGTAACTTTGGAGAGTAGTTTCTGTGAAATGATGAGGTCAGAAGTCAGATTGTAAAGGGTTGCCAGGAGAGTAAAAGAACAATTTGAGGTACCTATTGTAGATGGTCTTTTCAGAGAATGTGGCCACAAAGGACAGAGGAGCTAGGGTGATACTTAGTTGAGATAGAAGGTTCAAATGAGAGATTTTTTTGGTTTTTCTTTTTCTTTTTTCCTGGAGATTGGGAGTTGGGGTGGGGGGGGAGAGTTGAACAGATTTGTAGGCAATATGAAAGTAACTATTAGAGAAAATGAGAAATTGAAAAATTAGAGATAGATTGCGGTTGTCAAAAAAAATAATCTGTTGAGGGGTGGCTAGGTGGCATAGTGGATAAAGCACTGGCCCTGGAGTCAGGAGTACCTGGGTTCAAATCCAGTCTCAGACACTTAATAATTACCTAGCTGTGTGGCCTTGGGCAAGCCACTTAACCCCGTTTGCCTTGCAAAAAAACTAAAAAAATAATAAAATAATCTGTTGAAAGAGTTGAAAAGTTGAGATACAGTCACAACTAGCATTTTTCACACCCAGGACAAATTTCATAAAATGGAATTGGGACAAATCCCAGGCGCCCTTCTCCCATTATTAAATTCCTTACACACCTCCCATTTTGAAGAAGGGCCCATATGAACTATCCTTCATTGTCTGGACTTAGTCACCATATCCCTCCCCTTCCTTCCACCCATACACAAATTTTTCAGCTCCTTTATATGTTTTATCTTAACTCCTTGAAAGCTTGCATTCTAAAGGCAAAATAGTTTTTTTATTTATTTTTGTACTCCCTATTACTGCACTTCATAAATAGTTAGCACTTAATAAATGTTTGTTGACATTTTTGAAAATCACATCTACTTTCTGAAGCAATTCAGTTTGTCCCTGGCTCTGTCACAAGTATTGCTATTTAGGACTGTCCTCAAGATGATTTTTAACAATTACTGCCATTAAGTAAATCAGTCTCATCTTTGTAATTTTTACCATTTGATGACCAACAACTCTCAAAAAAGATATTTACAATTCTACCAGCAGTGAATGATTCTATTCTTTTGGAATCTGTTACTTTTCTGCTTATCTAATTATATCTTTTTTCTTTAACAGATTTTAAAATTGAATTTATTTTGTCAAGCATATCTTAGAAATCAACTTAAAACAGCCTATTGTTTTTTATTTCACAAAAAATAATCTTCCAACTGTTAGGGACCATTGTGTATGGAAGCATTGTAAACTATCATCACCTGGTATCCTTGAGTACCAGAGTCTTATCCTACTAAGTGCCATGGGAGTGGGAGTGGGAGTGGATTAGGTAGTGGGAAAGGTATTTAAGCACTGATGTTTTGGTAAATAAATGGAGCACTTGGTGATCTTGATGGAGTACTTGTCTCCCTTGTCTCCCTTGTCTCCTGCCCCTCCAACACTCACCTGGGGAAGATTGAGGGAGTCCAGACAGGGATTCAACATGAGAGTCCAGGAAAGGGATTCAGCATCCAACATCTTGCTATTTGTACCCAAGTGCTAGTCTTTGAGGTTTTATGTGTCTGCCTTTATGTGTCTGCTTTCTAGAAAAGACTCTGTGACTTCAACTCACTGAGTAGTTAGGAACTTTATGGCAAGCACCCAAAGAGCATTATACATAGAATTGCATCTCAATGAAATATCTTCTCCTGGTCGGACTCTCTACCCTGGGCTGCAAACCTGTTCTCCATAGTCTTCTTATTATATTAGAGAGTTAATGTGTGCAGTTCCCAAAGACCCAATCAGAATCTGATGCTTTTGATATAACCCTGTGTTATACATTTCATTTTATGAACATATTATCTACCATTTCCATCCCACCCCACTCAACTGACAAAAAGGTTGCAAATTCCTTCAGAGCAAAGACAATTTTGCATAGTGGGCCTTTAAGAAATGCTCATAGAACAAACAACTACTGATGATGTAATTCCTCCATTTTCATGAAATTTGGTTTCATAAAAACTCTTATTTATCATTATTATTATTAATAATAATAGATAAAATTTATATAGTGTCTAAAGGTTTGCAAAATGTTTTATTTGTATTATGTCATTTAATTTTAAAAAATGATGATCCCTTATCTTGTTGCCCATTTCAATGAAAACCAGGGTGAAAATTAGTTAGGATATCCCATCTGGAAAGTGAGAACAAAATTTATCAGCTTTTTATAAATTTGTTATTATGTGAATTTCAAGCCTGGAGCTAGAGAAATACAGACATGATAATAGGTCAGATACATAGCTAGTTTATCACCTAGGAAGAGTGATGATGACTAAAATATTTGACATTTATATGATTCCAGATGCATTGGTTTGCTGTATTCTCATCTCACTACACTTGTAGACTCATAGATTTAAATCTGGAAGAATCCTCAGAGGTCATCTAGTCCAATCCCATCACTTTACATATCAGGAAATTGATCCCTAAACAGATTAAATGATTTATCCAAGGTTGAGCAACTAGTCCTTAACAAAGTTGGCATTTGAACACCTTTCATTCCCCTTTTATGTAAAGAAAAACTGGTGGCCACCAACTCTTATTGCAAGTCTAATGTAACAGTGCTGATGGACATTTGGAGGAATAAGTGAGTCTGAGTAAGTCAGGAGACAAGTCTCATACAAAGGTGTTAGGATTAGAGATTTTCCCCAGAAAATCATACTGAAGTTGATAAGAATGAAGTAAGAAGAGAGTGAATCATACCTAGACATAGTAGGATAAGTGTTTTTAAGTCAACAAAAATATGAGAAAGTGGGTCATTAACTAGTTTACATATACTGTTCCACTCACATACTTAGTTCCTTCAAATTTATAAATAAGTAAGAATTTACGGGATGAGAGACTTCCCTCAATCACCACTCTTGGCTTCCATCTAAAGAGAAGAAAAGAGAGAGAGAGAGAAAGAAAGAGAGAGAGAGAGAGAGAGAGAGAGAGAGAGAGAGAGAGAGAGAGAGAGAGAGAGAGAGAGAGAGAGAGAGAAAGAAAGAAAGAAAGAAAGAAAGAAAGAAAGAAAGAAAGAGAAAGAGGATAGGGGGAAAAGGGAAGGGAGGAGATGGAGGAGGAGAGACTGGCTCTAAAGAGACAGTTTCTTATGTTAAAAGAGTAATTGAATTTGAGATTTCCAAATTTTGCTTCTTGTTTCTTAATTAATATGTCTTGATTCTTTGGTTAGAAGTGATTCCCCAATAAGGAGAGTGAAAATGGAGAAGAGACAGCCAAGATGCAAAAAAGAGAGAGAGGGCCAATATAGTAAGGTCCCCCTTATCAATTTAAATGTAAAAATTTGGGGTTGTAGTTGTGTCGATATACACAGGACAAACAAGGGAAGAGAAAGGTGGGGGGAAGATTTGTTATCTAGTAAAGGACAAGAGATGTAAATGAGCTTTATGTGAGGTGAGGTCAGGAAGTTGAAATAACCCTGGCCAATTTATCTAATACTGTACACCTGGTCACCTCAGTAACAGTATACAGGGCATTATATTGTTTATGTTCTACTGTCCTTTCTGCTTGGTTTTCATTCGAATCTATGAGGAGAAAGTGCTGAAAGCATCTGCTGCAAGCAGGCAAAGGCCTGTGTTTTCTCAGGGTCTAATTGGTCTGAAGAGGCCTAGGAGCAGCTTGTGCAGGGCAAGAAATCAGCTACAAGAGCATCTCCTCCAGCCCTGATACCTCTATCTCATTACAATCTGAATCCTACAAATATAAACCCTCCTAGACTTCAGGAGAGAGAGCCTAAGAGTGGGCATGAACAATTTAGCATTGCCTTCTTATGCCCTCTGAAGAATAAAAAGAGAATTCTCATGAGTATGTTTAGAAACTATCAAGCACCCAGAGATCCTTTGTCCCTGACCACGAAGGGAAGAAAATGTTCTGTTTTGCCCACTCTTTGTTCTGTCACAAGAATGACTGCAAAAGGGGCAAGCTTGAGCTCTCGACCTGAAGAGATCTTTCCAATTGCTTTTTGTCCAATTTCATTTTCATTTAGTGCTAGTCTGGTTCTCAAAGAACGTCTGGAAGGATATTACATCTACAAAATCTAATAAAAATAGTTCACAAGGAGATTTGCAAACAGTATTTAGAAACATTATTTCATCCAATTCTCCCTCTATGAGGAAAGTCCTATTATTGTCTCCATTTTAGAAATGAAGAAAGTGAGGTTAGAGAGTGACTTATCCAGCATCATATAGCTAGTAGATATCTGAAATAGGACTTGAACCCAGATTTTCTTAATCCTATTAGTTACCCTTCATTATACTATGTCATACTGCCTCTGGAAAATATCTAACAAAAATAATAAGATGATGAGAGCTAAAATAATATTTCATATTTATCATATTTATACAGTTTTCTATGGTTAACAAAGTACTTTACATGCATAAAATATCATTTGATCTTTACTAAAATCCTGTGAGGGAGACTATTAAAAGATAGTGTGTCAACTTTGCTGAATCACAGGATCACAGAGTTTCATAGTTAGGAAATTAGCACCCTTATCTCATCTATCTCATACTCCAAAAGGATCCCTACAAAAACACATCCAGCAAGTTGTCTTCCAGTTTCTGTTGAAGAATTCCCAGGAAAGGAGACTAACCACCTCTCATAAGGCAAGCCATTTCACTTTTGGACAGCTCCCACAATCAGAAAGTCTGTTCAGACTTCAAGTCTTATTTTGTTTCTTTGTAATGTCTATCCACAGCTTCTCATTCTACCCTCTGAGGACAAACAGACCAAGTTTAATCCTTTTCCTGATCAATTGTTATATCTAATATTTGTATAATAAGAGGGGGAAAGAATCTTTAGGGAAACTCTTGTGCATGTGGATTAAATGGTCAACCAAATACCTAAGCTAGGGGAATGATCAGGTTCTCTTTCTCTGCCTATCTTATCTTAAATGGGCTAAGATTTAAGGCTTCACATCACACCCTGAAATGAAACACAAACAGGCAGATGCTCCAATGCCTTGGTTTATCCTGTCAGCAATAGACAGAATAATTCATTGGAACTTGTGGACTTGACAGAAATTAGTTTGATGGTAACTTGCAGAAATGTTGCAATGCCTGGGTAGTTGCTTATAGCTAGAGTTTTTTAACCAAGGGACTAATCACTACCCCCCAGGCACTTAAAACTGGATCCTAGGAATAGGTTCACAATTCTTACATTAGTTTAGTCTAGGAAGATTTCGTTTTGCTCTCACAATTTTTGAGCTCAGTAAGTTATCTAATTATATATTGGGAAGGCCTTAAAGGAGAATTGGAAAGGACTTTTAAAAAGCAAATTTTTACCTGTTGCTGACCCTTCTCACTTTTCTACCTACCTCAAGGGTCATTAAAAATTTCTGAGCCAGGTATCTCCTATAGCCTGCCAAGCTAGAATCTTTCTCAACAGTAATATTCAGCACCATCATCCTTGTGTTCATTCACAAATCAGCAGAGGATAACTGAGGTCAAAAGTCAATTCACATCAACCATTCTTCCAGGTAGAATGCCAATGTTAGGGTTAGAAGGGACCTCAGATATCATCAGGCTTTGAGAGGTAGTATGTGAGTACTAGACTTTAGAATTACAAACATCCCACCTCTGGCACAGATGTCACTGTGAACAGGGAGTTAGTTCCCTCCCAAATAAAGAAGATTCTGGCCCTTCACTCAGGTTAAAACTTGAGGGAAACCTGAGCTCAAAGGCAGATGATCATTTTTTCTCTCAAACTCATTGGGAATCTACTCCAAAGTAGAACTCTGGGAAAAATTTCTAAACAAGACTCAATAATGGACTGTAGCTAAAGTCTGCCCTTAAGGAAATTGAAAAAGTCCCTCCTACAAATGGTACTCAGAAAACAAAATAGATATTGGATATTAATTAGGTAGTCAGTTATTTCCTTTGCTACAGAATAGATGTTTAAAAATTTAATATTCATAAAAGCACATTAACAGGCTCATAAAGCAATAACAGATCAACAGTGGTGAAGACAACTTTGTATGAATATTTCACATTCATACTGAAATTGTACTGTCCATGCAACTCATAAATTCCAGATGTTCTGGTCAGCTAGACTTAGCACTCTAATCTCTTCAGGTTCAAAAAATAAGTTGATGGCTCTCTTCCTCCAAAAGGCAATGTAGTTCCAAGAAACAAATCCCTCTCTTCTCAGGAAAAGAAACGTAAGACAAGCAAGGGACTGAGATTACATCTCAGATTCATCTAGGCAAGCACATATTCTAACTTCCACATGCTCAAATTATAGCGGCCATACCTACTGTATAGGTATGTAACTGTATAGGTTAGGTATGCCTATAGGTAGGTATGCCCTGTATACTGTTACAGAGAGGTACAAAGAAGGATAAAGTCTTTTTACAATTCTTATAACTTCTTGAGGGAAATTACTTTTCCTGGTTCGGAGGCAAGTACATTCAACAATTTCCCATTTATGGGCATCAAGAAACAAGCCAGCAATTACCAGTTCATGTCTTTCCTTTTGACAAAGGCAAAAGAGTTGGCTAAACTAAATGGGAGGTGACTCAGTAAAGCAGAACAGGAGATTGCCCTAAGGACCCCACTTATATTTATTCACTGTAAATAATAGGCAAGTCATTTCAGTTCTCTGAGTCTCAGTTTTATCATCTATATATTGGAGATGATAACAGCACCCAATGTATCTAAAAGTCAATTATGAAGCTCAAATAAAATGTGTTGTAATTTGTAAAGATTAGTTATTAATATCTAAACCAGATCACTCATTTAATAAACAGGGAATAAGAAGCCAAGAAAAACAAAATTACTTTCCAGAAATTACAGAGCTCATTATGGGAAGAGCTAGATCAAACATCCAGGGCTTCTGACTCTCTTTAATGATGCTCTGGGGTATTGAAAAAATATTCCTTTTTATTAATCATTATGAAATACATAAAACTATGTTTGTCAATAAAAAGATATTTGTCATTCTAAACAAAGTCTTCCTGACAACCTTTTTTGGCCCCAAAATTATTATGTAATGGCTTGTCCTTACCGCTTAGGAATGAAGAATTCCATGAGGATCTTGAATTTGGAAAACTCAGCATCCCCTTTTAATGTATTTGATCCCTAAATCATCTAACTTGCCCATAAGACAAAACTAATTGCAAATTTTTTCCCAGATCCAGAACTTAGAGTTCAACAATAATTCAACAAAGATGTATTTAAACACCTACTTGGAGCAAGTTATTATGCTCAGGTCTGGAGATACACAGAAAAAAAAAAAGAAAAGAAAAGCAATGTCTGCCCTCAAAGAGCTTAAATTCTCCTGGGGAAAGGGAGGGATCAGAAGAAAGATTGGCAATAAAATGAACAGATAGATAGATAGATAGATAGATAGATAGATAGATAGATAGATAGATAGATAGATGAACAAATAAATAAATAAATTCATGAATGAATGAATAAATGAGTGAGTGAATGAATAAATAAATAAATAAATGAATGAATGAATGAATGAATGAATAAATAAATAGATGACTGAATGAATAAATGAATAAATAAATGAATGAATAAACAAACAAACAAATAAATGAATGAATGAATGAATAACTAAATAAATAAATAAAAGGTAATTAGACTCTAAGAGATAATGGAACTAAGCTTTGAAGTGTGCTAAGAGTTCTAAAAAGTAAAGTTTCAAGTTGTTATCATCACTGCTGGTTGTGGTCTTCAAAGATTTCATGAAAAATATGAACCTTGAGGCCATAGTCTACTCAAAAAATTCCTATAGCTTCCTATTTACATCTAGGAATAAATATAAACCTTATTGGCACTAAAATCTATTGATAAACTGACCCCAACCTACCTTTCTAGTCTCACTATATCTTACTTTTGAAAGTACTACTAGGGAAGCTAGGTGGCACCATGGATAGAGCACCATCCCTGGAGTCAGGAGGACCTGAGTTCAAATATGACCTCAGACACTTAATACTTACTTAGCTATGTGACCTTGGGCAAGTCACCCAACTCCATTGCCTTGCAAAAAAAAAGAAAAAAGAAAGACAGAAAATGCATTGAACAGTGAGGTTTTTTTCTTGAACTGAACTTAATCTGCAGAAAGCATAACTCTGATAGGCTGGCCATGTTGTAACCAAATGTACATTTGCCTAAAAGACTATTTTACAGAGTACTCTCATAAAGCAAACACTCTTAAGGAGGTAAGAAGAAGTGATATAAAAGCACTCTCAAAGTCCCTCTGAAGAACTTTGGAATCAATTATGAGGCATGGTAGTCACTGGCACAGATTTGCCCAACATGGTATGCTGCATCAAAAAAAAAGGCAGTTTGCTCTGTGAGCAAAACAGAATTTTAATAACTTAAAAGAAACATGAGATGCACAATTTTAGAGACATCTTCATACCAAATGTCCACAGGGAACATTTGTGAATGACCTGGGATAGAACCTTCTGAGCTCATATGGATCTGAATAGCCACAGTTGAACACACTGCACCTTGTCCCCAAAATAGTGGTGTCATTTTGGTCCCTGAGAGGGAAGGACAACCACCAGCCATTCAGCTAACATGATATTCTTCACGCACTCAACAATTCAGCAAATTTGCCTTTCTTATATGTGATATTCCATTTCCTCTCATTTTCTCTATGCTCTGACTGCCATTCCTTCATGTAATCCTTCCTGACCTTTACCTCTTAAATTTCTAAGTTTCTCCAAGTCTTAGTTTGACCCATCTCTTAAATGAAGTCTTTCCTAATCTCCCTGAAGAAAAGTGTCTTTCTCCCTTCCCCCATCTAATCACATTGTATCTAATTTGAATTTTATATATGCTGTCTCCCCTTATAGAATGGAGGTTCATTGAGGGCAGGAACATTGATCTTTTTATCTTCACAGCCTAGCACAATATCTGACCAGGATAATCACTTAATAAGGGTTTATAGATCTATTGATTGACTTTTAAAGCATGTACTGAATGCAGAAAAACAGAAAAGCTCAAGGAAAAGTCTGGATGGGAACAAATGTTCAAAAACATTCTCTGGTAGTACATCTCTGGAAGTCAAGAATATAAGACATTGGCAGGTTTTGGTGTGGTGGTTTTTAGCTCCCTTGTATATACAAGATTCCAGTAAAGAGAGCCTTCTATTAAATAGAAAATTATCTCTCTATTGATTACAGCCTTCTGTCTCCTACTCAATCATCATATTTGGATCATTTGAGGAGTTTTTTTCTATCAACATTAAATCTTTATTCCTACAGTCCATAACCCAGTTGGATTTCATTAAGATCTGGCTTGGCTTTTCCCTTCTCCAAACATGCAAATAATGATTCAAAGGCTAGATCATTTATCAGTTTTGCAGTACAAGGAATTTATTTTTCAAGTATGGTTGTACAAGATGGCCCTTTCAACTCTGTGATTCTGTGATTCCGTGTTTCTGAGATATATTGTTATGCTGATTGGGTAATTTAAGAAAAGAAAGTAAGTAAAGGAATAGCATTCCTTTTTACCAACCATTGCCTTCGCACAATTCTTAAAAACATGTACTCGTTTTTTTTTTAATTACCAAAGCTAAATTTCAAAGTGATTATTCAAGAGGAAGAATTGTCCAGGCAGTTAAGTGCTAAACCTAAAACTACCATGAGGTGGCAATCCAATACTAAATCAAAGGGCTTGGGCTTCACTGAGAAGTATGTTAAAGCTTGAACTAATTCAGCTGTCTTTACATTATGCTCACCATTGTATGGAAGGAAGAATAGTAAAATGTATTCATTGAAAATGAATTAGAAACTACCCTAGATCAAGGTTTGTTTATGTATAGCATCCCGACTTTTTTTTTTTTGCTGCCAAAGTGAAATTAAATGAAGCTGGGCTTAGAAACATAGAACTCTGTAATGACTTTCTCTTGTATTAATAAAATGGGAAGGATGAATGTGTTGATCTTTGCTTCTTTGTATGCTAGGCATTATATGATGTATGTTTATGTGCTCTGAACAAAAATTCAAGCTATAATTATTATCTGCAGATTTTC